>NC_092878.1:138018249-138294631 GCF_028372415.1 Notamacropus eugenii | reverse complement strand
TGGGAGTAGGTTGAACTTTTCAGCAGCCTTAAGAGTTCTTGGTAACATAGCTACCACTTACTCTTCCCATTCATAGGGTTAGTTTCTAGTTGATGAAGGATTAATAGGGTTGGAGAATAGGAAGCTGTTCTAGCCCAGAACCAAGAACTTCCAGGCAGTCTGATGAATTCTGTAGGTTAACTTATAGTTTAATACTGCTTGCTGCTACCAAATATTTTCAAAACCAGAAAAAAAACTAAATCAAAATGAGTATTACAGACAAATCTAAATAATTTCAAACATGGAATATATCTTAGAAATATTCCAAACAGAGAAAGCCTTAGAGTCAAATTGAGTCTCCAGCTCCTAATTGAAGAAAACATTCTTATTTCTATCATCTTTCCAGGTCTATAGTATTAAATTAAATGTGAAATTGAAGTCCTAAAAATGCAACAGGTCCAGATTGGGATTTAGGAGAATGGGTCAGGATTGATCTTCCAAGAGGTAGAGAAAGTCTGTACTCTGAGATATGAGATAATATATGCAAAACATTTTATAACCTTAAAGCTCTTCACTGTCATTTCATCATTACTATTAAGTATTTAATGGGTCTTTGTTCTCAAATTATCTGCTTTTTTTTCTGGACTTTGTGTCATTGCCTAAAATACTACCAATTTCAGATTCATCTGCCTAATTAGCAGCGTCTTTTGAAATGCTATCATGAGCTCAAACCCTAATAAGAAATATCTTCTAAAGTGATCAATAAGCATTTAAACTCTTACCATATGCAAGACCTTGTATGATATATTGGGGGTACAGACACAAGCAAAATGAAAAACAGCCCCTACCCTCACAAAGATTGCATTCCAATTGGGGAAGGTCATGTAAAAGGGTACTGAAAGGATAGCTTTGATGTGGATGAGGTACCTGTATAAGGAATGGTATGGTGGCCAAGTCGAGAAAATTGGGGCCCTTTTTCACAATAGTGGTTCCCGGAAGAACTCAGCAGTGGGAAAAGGAATTTGTAGTAGTGGAGTCCAGAAGCGGCTGAGGCACAGATGCTGAGTCTAGAGAAGAAAGAATGGCTTCCTCAAAATAAGGATTCTGGAAAGAACTGTCACCAATGGAATTCTTCCCTCCTGACATAACAGCTAAATGAAAGTGATAGATTAGAAGCCCAGAGAGAGTGAATGTGTTTTTTGTTTAGTTTGTTTTCGGATTTAAAATTAAAAGGCCTGGTGGGCAGTGGGAGGGGCAGCTAAGTGGCTCTGTGAATAGAAAACAGGCTCTGGAGTCAGGAGGACCCAAGTTGAAATCTGACCTCAGACACTTGACACTTACTAACTGTGTGACCTTGGGCAAGTCACCTAACCGCAATTGCCTTGCCTTCATCTCTTCAAAAAAATAAATAAATAAAGTTAAAAGACAATTTTAGAGTATGGGACACTAAGGAAGATGGCAGAGTAGGAAACTTTAGCCAGTTGAATACACTGCATCCCTGGGAAATAGGGGAAGGAAGTCTAGAGGAAGTAGGGAAAGGGCAGCCCATCAGTGTGGTTCAAGATATCAAGGCATAGAGACAGAACATCATGCTCACTTAATCTAACCGCTAGGTCTACTGATAATATAAAAACGAACCTGTTGGACAAAGGCTATTAAGGATCTGCATGCCTCCATAGGTCTCATATTGATTCTGGTCCTAAGAAATGAAGTGGCCTAGGAAATAGCCTCAGGCTACTGACCCTGAAGGTTTGAGTCTGTGAGGTCTTATAGTGATGAAAACTAAGGGAGCCAGAGCTATTTACAAATATACCAATGGGGGTGAGCAGCCCCCAAACATATCTGAATATATGAATTTTGGGTAGGCCAGATGAGGATAAACACAAGGGAATTCCTTTGGTGCCGGAAGGGAAAGGAATAAACATATAGACACATGTATTATGTATGTTCTTTATAATCCATAGCATATTATTTGTATTCTATCTATTTTTAATCTACAGTGTATCATTTATTTTATATTCATATTATGTTATTTATAATATATTATTTTTTATAAATTATTTATACTCTAAAGTATATTAATAAGCATTTATATGTGTCAGGATATGTGCCATATTATCTCATGAGTCTACACTTAATAATACATCAGTCATTCTAACAATCTAACTCCTCCCTCTAGAAGGAGAAGGGCCAACCTTGCCATTAAATCATAGAATTTCAACGTTGGAAGAGATCTCAGGGTCTATCTATTCCAGATTATCCAAAAGGGAACTCCTCCCACACCACACTGTAACCTACCCACCCAATGACCACCTACCACCTGCCCATTACACTCTAGGTTAGCTCTAATTATTAGAGGGAAAGATTTTCCCTGATACTGAGCCTAAATTTGCCTTTCTACAACTCCCATCCATTGTTTCTGGTTCTTCCCTCTGTATGAAACAGGAAGACTTGAACCTACTTTCCACATGGCAAGGAACTAGACTTCGTTAGGCAAAGAGTACAGAAAGGACAGTTGAAGACACATGCTCCAGTCCTGAGATGAGGCAGAGGATAAGATAGTCAGATGCCTAAGACACAACATTCGGCGAGGTGGGGGAACCCTAAAAGGGAAGATTTTTAATGTTCTGTTTTTACATGAATGAACATAAATTTATTTAATGCCTGAAAATTCTATTCTCCATGGCATATGTAGAAGAACTGATTTTGTCTAAACTCAAATCTTAGATATTACTCTTTCTATCAACAAACATTATTAAGTGCCTACTGTATGCCAGTAACATTTGTAGATGCTGAAGTTACAAAGTCAAATGTGAGATAATTCTCCTACCCTCAGAGTATTCTATGGGGAACCAAAATTTCCATTAACAAGTAGATACGAGATAAATACAGTCATTCCCCTTTTGTCTCAAATCTTCCATTTCTCCCCAGCTATTGGCTCCTTCTCTGCTGCCTAAAAACATGTTCAACTTTTCTCCATTCTTAAATAAAATAACCCTCACCAGACTCCACCATCCCCTCTTATCTCTTCTCTTTCACAGCCAAACTCCCCAGCTGTCTGTGCTCAGTAGCCACCACTTCCCTTCCTCTCATTTTTCAGTCCTTGGCAATCTGGCTTCCATAGTAACAGAAAGAAAACTGGTTGAAAAGTGAGAGGACCTGGATTCAAATCCCCAAGCTGATATTTACTGCCCATGTGATGCTAGGCAAGCATTTGATCCCCTTGGACCTCAATGTGTTTATCTATAAAGTGAAGGGATTAAATGAGATGATCTCCAAAGTCCCTACAAGCTCAAGGTCTATGATCCTCAATTGAAACAAGTTACCAGTGATTCCTTCATTGCCAAGTCTTATGACCTTTTACTTCATTCTCATTTTTCTTTACTTCTCTAAAGCATTTGACATTGTTGACACTCTTTTCCTGGTACTCTTCCCTTTCTGGACCTTGCTCTATCTTCTCCTAAAACCTGTCTGACCTCTTCTCAATCTTTTTTGCTCATTCATCAAGTATATCACATATACACTGGGTGTATTCCAAGGCTCTGTCCTGGACCTTCTTCTCTCTCCTCTGGTCAGTCCCATGGGTTTAATTATCTCTATGCGGATATGTACATATGTATAGATATACATATGTATTTGTCTCATACATATCTATTTACATGTTGGAATTGTGTGTATATATAAAAGAGGAGTGTATTTTTTTTAAATAGGATATCCAGACCATCTCTCTCTCTGTGTCTCTGTGTCTGTCTGTCTGTCTCTCTATCTCTGTCTCTGACTCTCTGTCTCTCTTTCTCTCTCTCTCTCTCTCTCTCTCTCTCTCTCTCTCTCTCTCTCTCTCTCTCTCTCTCTTTCCCCCCCCCCCCCTCAGCTCCAGTCTTTTATCTTCAACTATGTCTTGGATATTTACTTTAGGCATCTCAAATTCAGCATGCCCAAAACAGAACTCGTTCTCTCTCCCACTCCTCTTCCAAATTTCTCTTTTTCAGTTAAGGGTATCATTATCCTTCCAGTCACCAAGGTTCACAATCTTAGTGTTGTCCTGGACTCCCCACTGTCCTTCATCCTACATATTTAATCAATCCCAAATCTTACTTACACCTCCACAAGATCTCTCTCACTCATCTGCTTCTTCCTACTTGCAATCGGGAAAGGAAGGAAGGAAGGAAGGAAGGAAGGAAGGAAGGAAGGAAGGAAGGAAGGAAGGAAGGAAGGAAGGAAGGAAGGAAGGAAAGAAAGAAAGAAAGAAAGAAAGAAAGAAAGAAAGAAAGAAAGAAAGAAAGAAAGAAAGAAAGAAAGAAAGAAAGAAAGAAAGCAAGCAGCAGAAGAGAGAGAGACAGAGGGAGGAAGGAAGGAATTCACTTCCTGCCCATATAGCTGTTCTAATGTTATAATGAGGGAAAATTATAGAGAGCTAGAAAACTGGGGTGGGGGGCAGGCTGGGATACACATGAAGTATCATGGCTACAGTTGTCAGAGGAGTGCTTTGGAGGGCTGAAATTAAACAAGATATGACCAAAGCTGACCTATCAAAGCTTAGGGATTTTCCAGGGATAGATTCCAATTTTCTGATGAGAAAGGAGTGGTGGAGATAATGGCCTAAGTGGAAACTACAGTCTGGAGGCAAGTTGAGAAGGACTTTAAATGATCCTGGGGATAAGAGTCTCTGAAACTTCTTGAGCAGAGGAGCAATATGATGAGACTTATACTTTAGAAATAATGTTCTGGCATCTATGTGGAAGATAGACTATAGGAGACTATTCCAGCAGAAGCCTCTCAAAGTCATTAGTGGATACTAAAGCATACAAGTCACAATTTTCAGACCTTGTCTTGGTACCCAAATGCCTAGATCTGGGTTGGCTGAAGGCCCCAAACATGTTTTAGGTGCTTTCACGTTTCATCGTTGGATGACTGCAGAAGGATATAGTAATGGGACATTGAGCTGTCACTCATCTAGACCTCTGCTGGTGTGTGTCCATCTCCAATCACCCCCGGAATGTGAACATAAAGAAATTTTCCTTCATTTTCAGTCCATTTTCAGATCTTGGAAGCTTTTCTCCCATTATCTTAGTGCATTGGCCTCTTTCCAGGTTACACTACCAAAAAGAAAGCAAAAAACATCAAACCATTCCAGCACTCATTCTTCTCGGTTGTAAACTCCTCTGGCCCGCTGTGAGATGGCTCCTATTTGAGAGGATGCAAGGAACATTAAAAGAGATGTAATTATTTTCCTTCTCAGATTCAGGAACTCAGTTCATACACTGTGATTAGAAGCCTGAACATGCTGGCATTGGCGGGGCCTTAAACGGGACTGCCTCCAGTAAGCCTTTGAAGTCCTTCCAAATGAGAGTTTCCATCTCCTTTCACATGAGCTGCCTGCTACTGCCCTCCTCTCCCACCAGGGCTCAGAAATGCACTTTTGTTTGATGGGGTCTCATCTGCAGGGCTTTTTAGTTCCTAAATTGGAAAGTTAGTTCAACCTTCAAAGACAGTTGTTGCTTGGCTCCAGCAGCTTCACCACTGGAGAAATGAGGTGGGGGGTAAGGAAGAAAACTGGTCACCTCACCTCCCTCTGATAGCCACCACCACCTCCCCCAACCCCTTCCAGGCCATTTTCACCAATTAACTCTCAAAGATCCTTGCTGACAACAATTTACAGATGGCAACCCCATCAAAATGAGCCCCAGCTGTGGGTCAGGGGAAAATTACTAGAAACTGGTACCGTTAAATAGACTGGACCTGGGAGCTCAGTGGAGTAGTTTCAAGGATATCTCGATTTGGGAAAACAGACTTTGATTCACATCAGTTATTTCCCATTTCTTACTCTTTTCAATTTCACTCGGCCTCATCCCAAGCACTGGTTTCATCTTTCTCCATCATTTGTATTCCAGTCTGTTTGGCCTTGCCTTGAAGACTGGGCACAGGATCAACTGAAGAAAATTAATTCCCTTCCCCCAGGAGGCAGTGTGGTACAATGAGAAGAGCAATGAGCTTTGAAGTCCTAGGACATCGGTCCAAATGCAAGCCCCTCTGTCGTTTATTAACTGTGTGACTGACTTCTGAGCCTTTGTTTTCTGCTCTGTAAAATGAGAGGGCTGGATTAGCTGAACTCTGTGGTTCCTTGTAGCTCCAAATATATAGCCCTGCAATCCATCTGCCTTGATCTGCTAAATGGATACAGAACTCTCCATTGAAGAGGATAGTATCCATTGCAAAAGAATAAAATTAGGCATTTCAAAAATGGTGGGTACTTTCAAAAAGTATGGCAAGAGTGGGGAGAAGGCCTTCAGGTTTCTTTCTTTGAAATAGTCAGGCAAAGTATTATGCTCTCTAGGCTTTCTAAAAGGATCGATCTAATAATAATAAAAAAAGTAAAATGACCATAATGAATTGAATGAGGCTCTTGGAAAGGAGATCTCTGTCCAGCACATACATTGGTCAGAACCCAATCTTCCTCCTTCACCTAAAGCTAGTACAGCCACTACCACACCCAGGATGGATCTTCCTCAAGACAAAAAGTGGTCATTTAAGGCCTTTAGAGCATACAGAGGAACTCAGGAAGAGGATAGAATCAGAAGAATGAAAGGGCTATTTTATATATTGATCTTTTAAACAGGGAATGCAATATATAGGTACTCACATATTTGGCCTTCCAAGAAAGTAGATCATACAGGTATAATGGGGGTCTGGAACAGGTGCAGACACTATCAGCTTGTTCACTTGATAGGACCTCTCAGATGTGGAAGAGGCTATGGAGTCTTCCTTCTAGGACAATTATGGATACAGAATAGAAGTGCATTGGAGCTTGTGTAGACATTCTATGATGGGTTCCAGTTCCCAAGTACATGTGAGAGAGAAGGCTGTAGAGGCATTAAAAAAAACTTGTCAGATTTAACTATTTCCTCTTTGTCTTTCTTGATTTCATTCAATGATTGCTTTGACCACAGCATCCAATGAGATAGTATATTGCAGGGGAAGAGAGACCTTAAAGCCTTCAGCACCTCTGAAGCTACGTGACCCTGAAGAATTGGCCTCAGTACTTGGCTTCTCATTTGTCCTTTCTCATTCTAGGAAAATGGAGTGGAATCTGCTACCCTAAGTAAATTCAAAGGGGCATCCATCATAAGAGCACCCTAGGATCCTAGCACTGCAGAACCAGGTGTTACATCTGGCCAGTATCAATGCCCCAAGAACAGCAAAGAATGATCTTGAACTAGGCCAACAGAAGCTAAAATGAAGATCGTCACAATCATGTCACATCTGGACATGAACTTGGTAGGATCAGTGCTATGTAGGAATTGAAATAACCCCCTTCGAACAATGGAGGATGTAGCAGCCTTTCTTTGGGGAAATGAGCCAAAGTATACTTGCTATACAAATAAAAACAGCAATTAGTAATATTATAAATAATTAACACTATAATAATTATTAATAATATAACTGGTATTGATATAATATTAAAATAGTATATTTTAGTATTTGTTATATTATTTTATAATACAATGTTATTTGTATTTTATCAATATAAAATACTAACTTACAACAGCAATTGCCTCATGACATTCACATTTGATCAATAAGGAAAGTGAAGCTTAAATCTAAGATCATCTAAGATCACACAGGTACCAAGTGGGACTCCAACCCAGGTCAGAGGACTTTTGGCAAAATGGTAAAGGAAAAGATTTTGCCTAAATCCATCTGTCTCCATTACCATGTCAAAAATAGTAAGGAATGTGTCATATGAAGTTGAAGAACAGTTCAAAATAGAGTATATTCCCCAAGGTAATCACTGCAAATGCAAAACAAAAGGGCTTCACAATCAATTCCCTACCCTGACCTTGGTTCCTAGGCTGAAGTTTTATGTGGCAGAGATTACAGCAGCTGTGGAATCCAGAGAAGTCTGGAAGGAACAACAGGTGGAATGGACAGTCATCAAGGTCCCTGGCCAGCCACTCAGGTGTCTGGCACTGCCATCAGCCTCCTATGCTGAGGATTCCTTGTGGCAGGGTCTCTAGCAGCTTGCATGTCCAGAGCAGACTAAATGTGACAGTAATTAGACCTGAGAATTGCTGGAGTCTTCCCCAGCCATCCCTAAGAGAGTCTCCTCCTTGAAAGCTTTTCACTCTACTGCTTGATAAAATGAAGAGTTAAAACTCCCAAGAGAGAAGGGGGAAGGAGACTCCCAAACAATACAGAAATACAGCAAGGTAAGAGAATCCAAGGACGAAACTCCAGAAGAACAAAATTTTCTATAATCAGGACCAAAGAAATTGGATACAAACATACCAAGGGTGATTGGCAGGAAAATAATTAAAGAAAGGGATAAGGGGTGAAATAGATAGATTAGAAGAAAACCCTGGAAACCTTAGCGGAGCTGCAGATAGCTCAGAAGGAAAAAAAGGGATAGAGGTAATAGAACTCCAAAAGTCAAAGGTTCTGCAAGAAATATTTGAACAAGAACAAAAGAAAAAACGGAAAAAAACATATAAGAGATATTTATGATGTTTTTAAAAATTCCTAGAAAATATTGTGAGGCTCCCATAAAATAGCATAAAGCAAAAATCTCTGGATATCTTATTTCAAGAAATCTTAAAAGAAATTTGCTCAGAAGTATGGAAAGGAATGAGAGAAGGAAAATGAATAGAAGTCACAGGTTGCCACTGAAAAGAAAATTTTGTCTATAATACATCTGGAAAAGTGATCACCAAACTCCATGTCTCCTACGTCAAAGAAAAAAAATATTTCCAGTGAACAAGAAGAGATATCTCACAGACCAAGAAATTCTATTTAAAGTCCTGAAGAGCTATGCATTGAACTTGAGAAAAGAAATAAAATGTTAGAGTACAATACATTGAAAAGAAAAGCAAATTGGCTTCTACCCAAGAATAATCTATCCTGCATTGTTGACCAAAATATTAAGTGGGAAGGATACAGTATGGAACTTTAACAGAATCCATGGCTTTCACACACCCAGTTAGGAAAATCAGAGTTGGTCCCAGTCTTTGAAAGGCAAACGTAGAGGTCAAAAGCAATTTAGGAAAGGTAAACAAGCTTGAAAAATTCAAAAGGAATAAAAAGGCAAGAACAGGAAATAAGCATTTAAGAAGTACCTACTCTGTACCAGACATTATAGTAAGTGCTTTCATAAATATCAGTTCATTTAATCTTTACAACAATTCTGTAAGGCAGGTGCTAAGATTATCCTCATTTTACAGTTGAGAAAAGTTAGGCAAACAGAGGCTCAGGGTCACATAGTTATAAGTGTTTCCAGCTGAATTTGAACTCTAGTCTTCCTAACTCTAGGCCCAGCATTCCATCCACTATGCCACCAGCTACCTAAGAGAAAACTGAGTACCTATATCTTAAAAAGGGGGAGAAGAGACTATTACTCTTTGACAATCTCATCATCTCTCAGACCCAATGAGACCTTATGAGGAGTTCATTTAAAGTTCGGGTATTTAAACAAAAAGATCCTAAAAAGTCTCAAGGGAAAGAGAATGGAACAGAAGAGATTTATTATTTCTTATATGTATGTTGAGGAGTGGGGGGAGAAGGGGTATAGGTAATAGAAAGAAATAATTCAAGCGTATAGTAAAGTTGGAGAATGGAGGAGCGAAAATCTCATACATTTCACTCTCATTGTAATCAGCCAGAAGGACGTTTTTGTTTGTTTGTTGTCAGATTGTAGAATACTGTAAAGTAAGTAGGGCACTAAGTAGGACAGAGAAAGTAAATAGAGGATTGGGGAGGGGGATGGTAGGGTCAGAGAGATCACCTTAAGCCAAACAAACTATGACTAAGGAAAAACAATTACAAGTGAAAGGGAGGAGGTAAGAATGGGAAGAACTAAAGATTTGGTTTTTAGCTGGGAGAAAAGAAAGAGTAGAGAAGAATGGGATCTGATTGTTCTCAGCAATGTAACTGCTAGTACCTAGCAATGACTTCATTCCTTTTTTCCCTATCTTTTTTCCTTCTAAAGAAGGAAAGGTAGAGAAGGGCGGTAGGGGGGGAAATAACAGGACTTGATGGAGAATGACAAATATAATAACCATCACTGTGCAGTGAGGGTCTGGCACATGCACAGGTACCTAGGATAGCGTCTCATCTCCCCATGTGGAGAAGCTCAGAAGCCTGCTTCAGGGAGAGAGGTATAAAGGAACAGTTTGGAAAGACAGTGGAGCATGCATCAATATTCTGTATGAAATAGAAAAAGAGGTGGGAGGTTCTTTGATTAATTGAAGAGATATTCCAATAACCTTAGCTAGCTTCCACCATCCTTTGTGGTATCATTTTCTTCCTCTGCACTCTTGAAGAATCTTATTTTTTTCATTTATGGTATTTGATAAGAGTCAATGATTTAGGCCAAGAGAACTTGGGACCTATTCTCCTCTGAAACCATGTGGTCTGATAGAAGAATCTTAATATCTGTCCTCTGTTTTTTTTTTTTCCTTTTCCATCTTGAGCACAAGGGATTTATTTAGAGGTCGGGAAAGTAAACTGCAAGAATCCAGGAGTCAGAATCCAGACTGCATTTTGCAGCTAGAAAAACACGGATGTGCCCAGAAGCAATGAGTGACCATTGGAAGTGATCTTCAGGACCCAGACTAGGGTATCAAAGAAAAGAATCCATCTGGCAGTCATGTTGCTTATGCATCTGGAGATGAATTTAGTTCTATGAGCGAACTGAGCTAAGAATGAGCCTACTTTTCCAAGAGACCAAGGTTGTGTAGGGGAGAGTACTTTTCCAAGATAATGAAGGAAAATATCTTCATATTTTTTCTTGCTCTATTTTAGAAGTAAATGTCCCTTTGTAAAAGTTAATTGATGTTAACTGGTTAAATAAACCCGGAGTATTACTCATAGAGCGTTACTCTAACTTTGAGAGGTACACTTTGTAGAATATCAAATAAATGGCAATAGAAGAAAGACACCCTTCATTCCATCAAGAAACCCTAGGAAGGATAGATGTAGCTGTCTGGCACTGAAGGTGAACTAGAATATCCTTGCTTCATCTATAAATGTGAATGGTATGAATTGACTTATAAAATGGTAAATGGTGGCAGACTCAATTAAAAAGTAAAACCCCCGTATTTGTTGTTTATAAGAAACACATATCAAACAGGAGACCAGCAAAGGAATTTTTTTTACCATTGAAGTAGGGGGGAGGGGAATTTGGAGTTGAAGGAAACATGCTGCCATGAGGAGCAGGAGTCCTGGTACATGAAGCAGCTTGCCTCATCTTATATCTCTACCCAAGATGCTGTCATTTTAAGCTCATTGCATGTTAGCTACCCTTCATCTTGTCAGGGACCCTGGAATGAGTTCCGTGATAGGAGTATCCTTCAAGGGTTCATGTTATTGTCCAATTTAATCATATACTCCATTTCTTCTTCCAGACAATCTTAGCAAGGCTCTAAGAAAAAAAATAAAGTCCACAGTAAATGTAATTTTCTTGAGGTCTGACTATCTATCTGTCTGACTATCTGTCTATCTATCTATATCTAATCAGAGAAAAAATTACTCTTAGTAAAGTTTTATTTATTACTTCACTAACTCTTTCCTCTGGGTGAGCTTTAGTGGTAGTTATTTTTCCTAGAAGAGGTAAAAATCCTTCTTTTACAAGCCTATTCCATATGAATAGTTGGTTGAATTTTTGTGTGTTTTTTCATTGTTGTATTTTTACCCTGATCTCAGAGACAGCTGATAGTCTAGTAGATAGAGCAACATAGAGCAGTAGATAGGTCCATTGTCAAGACCCGAGTTCAAATCTAGCCTCGGATATTTAACAGCTATGTGACACTGGGCAAGTAACTTAACCTGTTTCTTCAGCTGTAAAATGGGAATAATAACAGCATCTCCCTCTCAGGACTGTTGTAAGGATTAAATGAGACATTTGTTAAAAGCACTGTCTGACAGTAGGCACTTTATGAATGGATATTCCCCTTCTTAGGCACCTAGGTGGTGCAGTGGAGATGGAATCAGGAAGACTCATCTTCATGAGTTCAAATCTGACCTCAGATATTTAATAGCTATGTGACCCTGGGCAAACTCTATTTACCTTAGTTTCCTTATCTGTAAAAAGAGCTGGAGAAGGAAATGGCAAACCCCTCCAGTATCTTTCCCAAGAAAATCCCAACTGGAGTCATGAAGAGTCAGATGCAAATGAGCAACAACACTCCCCTCCTTGCCAAAGAAGAGGAAAAAAACCTTCCACCTCTCAGGACACCTTAAGACATGAGATCACATAATCATCTATGTAAAGCGAGCCATCTAATCCACCACCCTCATTTCACAGATAGATTAAGTGACTTGCACAAAGTCACAAGACAGTAGTAAGTCTCATAGTTGAGGTCTGAATCCAAGACCTCTGAGTCTAAAGCCACAGATCTTTCCATTGCATCATGTTGACTCTTTTGAATGAAAAAAGAAAACACAGTTTAGTTATAATAGCTAACTAGCATTTGTAGAAGCTCTATATGGTTTGCAGAATGCTTTACAAATATTATCTCATTCTATCCTAACAACAACCCTGTGAGATAGATGCTATTATTATTCCCTTTTTACAAATAGGGAAAGTGAGGGCATGAGAGGTTAAGTGATTTGCCCAGGGTCACATAGTAAATGTCTGAGGTAGGATTTCAACTCAGGTCTTCCTGATACCAGGTGCAGTGCTCTATCCACTTGATGTCTTTCTCAATTTCTTCAATCAATGAAAATCAAATTAGACAGTATTTGTAAAGATACTTAGCACAGTGCCTAGAACATAGTAGCCACTTAACAAAGGCATATCCCCTACTCCTACCCCTCTTTTCCCCTGACGTTTGTACAATAGACCCAGAAAAAGGAAATGGAAGTCATTGTATTTTGTTTGCTACAGGAGCTTGTGGCCCAGAGGGCCCCAGAAGTTTATTGGCCATGTCAGACTTACAATTCTTGCAGCTACCAACCTCCCCACCCCACCCCAAGAAAACATAGAATCATCACTTTAGAGTTAGAAAGAACCTCCAAAGCCAAGGAGCAGGTGGACTTGTCCATGGTCACACAGATAGTAAGCCTCAGAGATGAGATGGAAACCAAGATCCTTTCCTTCCTGAAACAGTTCTCTCTCCATGGTACCAGAAGGTCTCAAGACATTCCCATTTCACTACTTTGGTTCTATCTCTCCAGTACCATCAACAACAAGGTCAATGCTTCCCTAACAAGAGGAGGAGGAGGAGGAGGAGGAGGAGGAGGAGGAGGAGGAGGAGGAGGAGGAGGAGGAGGAGGAGGAGGAGGAGGAGGAGAAGAAGAAGAAGAAGAAGAAGAAGAAGAAGAAGAAGAAGAAGAAGAAGAAGAAGAAGAAGAAGAAGAAGCTGCTAACAGGGGGAACCTAGAAACAGAACCAATAATTCAGCAATGCCAATAACCCAGTTCTCATCTTTGAAACCCCTTAAGGTCACCAACACTTCCTGGTTGGAATGGGTTATTCTCTGGGGGACTGCCTAGCTCTTATAGCATTACCCACAATAGCTTGTTGCCCTCTGCTGGAAAATGTTATTCTCCTGACAATATTTCCACAATTTCAGAGATAGGACATTGGTCTAAATAAACAACGAAGCCTGCCCACCCCAACCACACTTATCCTGCTCCATGACTTTATATATATTTCCTATGCTTTGTATATATAGTCTTAGTGATACACTACCCCCACCCCCTTAACAGAATGTGATTTCTACCTTTGTATCCCCATCACCAAACATAATACCTGACAATTAGCCATTACTTAATAAATGCTTGCTTTTATTGTGGTAGAGCATTCCGAGCTCATGTTGGTCTGATCAGTCATAGTCAGATGCATTGAAATTTGACTTTGTCATGGTGATGTCATTTTAGTCCTCTTCAAGAATGAAGGACAACAACCAACCAACCTAGCATATTACCTGGCAAATAGCCAGGCATTATTATACTTGCTTATAGATGGACTGATCTAATATGGGACTTCTCATAGAATCACAGAAATTAAGAGCTGGAAGTAACTCCAGAGAAGATTCAGCCAAAGTTTGCAGCTATAAAATCAGATCCAGAGAGGGAAGACGTTTGTCAAAGACCACACAGCTAGTTAGTGACATAAGTAGAGGAAAATTCGATACTTCTGGTTTCCTATTGAAAGTTGTCTCCACTGAACTACACTATCTCCTGAGAGGAATAAAAAGTCTGAGAGACAGAGTTTCCAAGTAATTAATATTTGTTTTATTAATTAGATTAGCAAATAATAAATTCAAAATCAGTAGTCTCAGTAACCAAAGACAAAGACCATGGAAATCATTAAACACCTTTGGAAAAGTGAGTGCCCTGATAGGCAGAGATCAACCTTCCTTGTTGATCAATCAATGAGGGAGTGGACATATTAATGAGGAGGTGGGCCAAACATCTTCAGCTCCTCCTGTTGAGAACATGACTTGATCACAGACTCAGTAAAGCTCTGCATCTCCATCTAGACCACTCTCACTGAACAATATGGGGAGAGGGGTTAGAGTTCAAGGGCATGATCCTAAGGCTATCCTGCTCCAGATGGAGAAGAATGTCCCTGGATGATGAGGACAATGTCATCATCAGCTCCATGCCTCAGAGACTGACTGATCCACAGGGACTGAGCTTTGAAGGAGGAAGTAAAAAGATAAATAAAGCCCTGGATCCTAATATTAATAATTGGCTATTTACAATAAAAAAAATAATCATTTCCTTCACTTTCAATGTTCTCTGATCTTTTCCACTAGTATAGCAATGGCTGTCCCTCACAATAGCCTGGAGCAGTTGTTGTATGACTAGAGGAGAAACTAAATAGACTTTCCTAGCCTTTTTTTCCTTCCACCCTTCTCCAAAGGAGACTTTAATTTCTCCCAGCAGAGAAAGCGGTAGGCTGGGGCCAAACTTGTGGCCAATCTGCTAATCTCAGATATAAAAGGCACCAGGCTAGAATTCAATCTATTCCCTTAAATATTGTTAGTCAGGGGGTGTGGTTTTCAGGTTCTAGCTAAACTTCTGACCACTATTCATTAATAGGGAAAGGAGAACTAAAACTTTATAACCAAGGTTTGACTCTCTTTCCCTAAATACCAGTTCTACAATGAATACACATAGCAAGTAAGGAGACCCTTTTATCCAAATTGATAGCAAAACAGAAATCAGAGAAAGAATACATAGCAAAATATATCCCAGACAATTCAAAGTGAAGGAGCTCTCCCTTGGGAGTGAGGAAACTCAATTCAAACAAAGAGAGAGGAAGAGTCCCAATCTCACCCAAGAGAAAGTACTCCAAAATCGCTAATGTGGTAAGCTGGGGTTAGGGACATAATAGAAACTGTCAGATGATCTCATCAAATTCTTTCCAGAATCTTATTCTCCCTTCAGCAACATAAAGTGTGGTTAGATTATAGACTATATTATATAGAGATTATAGATCCAATTTCCTGAAATTGGAAGTCAGCAGCTAGATGACATAGTGGATAGAGCACCAGCCTTAGAGTCAGGGAGACCCAAGTTCAAATCTGATCATAAACGAAAGAGTTCTTCTCTAGTTCTATGTGGTCCAAGGGGTATTGATCCCCATCAATTAAAAGGGGCTAACTAGGTCCCATACTGATGGACCTTGGGGTTCAGGTTATGCTAGCAATTTTCTTAGAGCTAACCTTTTGCTTACTCATACCACAGACAGCCAGAGCATGAACCAGAGAATGAAACCAGTAAAATTTTTCTTTGGCCTCAGCCTTGAAACCTGACCCTTTACGTCATTCCCCTTGCTCTTACCTTCCACCCCGTCTCTTAATTTAAGGAAAATTCCAGAAAAGGGCTTCATGAGCAGTTTTATTTTTAGCACTTTTTAAAATTTACTTAAAGGTAGTCACATGAGTGAAAAGATGGAAGAGTAAATATTTTCTCTGATCATCACAATCTCTCAAACCTCTTCAAAACAGAAATTATGCGCCAAAGATAATACAACTTCAGCTGTCTCCATGGTGTGGGACACCCAGAATCCAAAAGAAGGTTAAAAAAAACCAGCTCCAAACCCATAAACAGATGTTTACTGACCGGAGCTCACAAGCAGCCTACCTCCCACGCTACCAAGAACAATATTCCATTTCCCTATCAGTCTTCCCCTCTAATTTCTGCTTTCCTTGTCCCAGTCTTTATTCCCTTCTTCATATTTCTTTTTCCTTAAAAGATGGGTAGGAAGGAAGGTGACAGAAGAATGGCAAAGAGAAATGCACCAGTAGGAAAGAAGGCATAAATAAAAGGCTGTTTATTGTAACATCGACATTTGAGACTGGTGCAACCAGGCATCCCATTTTAATGAGGTTCACTTTTCTGTTTGGGGAATGTTTTGTCCACTCTCTTAGAAATTCTTTCAGTCTGGTTATGTATTTTTGTTTTTCAAATTCAAGGAGAACAGAATGATGACAAAGGATACAAAGGCAAATGAGGCAAAAAGATGGATGGAGATAGACAGGAGAGTTAATTTGGCAAACCAATTTTTTTTTTTTGAGGCAATCAAGGTTAAGCGACTTGCCCAGGGTCACACAGCTAGTAAATATCTGAGGCTGGATTTGAATTCCAAGTCCTATTGATTCCATGGCCTGTGCTCTATCCTATGAAACAACTATCTGCCCTACCAATCTATTTTTTAAGTGCTAATAGGAGAGAACTAAGGGATTCCTTTCCCCCTGGGGTACAATTTAACAGAATGTAGGACAATACCAATGCAACTTTTTTGTCCAACCCAGAGAAGATAATGTCAGGCCAGATGGAAAAAGTGTATGTTTTTCACAGCCTTCTGGGGAGTAATTATTAAGCCTTCCATCTTAAACCCCATTTTGAAATTTCCCACCTCCCTATCTGTACCCTTTGATGGTCATTCACATATAAATGCCCATGGGTAGGGTTTTGCAGAAAGAACATTGAACCTAGAATGAGGGGACCTGGTTTTCAATCCTGGCTCTGAACTTGACCAGCTATGTGACTTTAGGCAAGTCCCCTAATCTGCATCCTCAGTCAGTGCTGCATGGTGGATAGACTAGGGGACTTGAAGTCAGCAATATCTGGCTTTGAATCCTACATTCATGACCATGGTTAACATCACTCAGCCTCATTTTCACTAACAGTAAATGAGTATTAAAAATGAGTATTATAATAAAATATAATATAAGATATAATAAAAGTGGTGTTATAAAAATGAATATTAAAAAATAACAGTTGCTGCTACACAGAGATGTTATGAAAACCAAATGAAATAATATATGGAAAGTACTTTGAAAATCTAAAAATTTCATAGAAATTAGGTATTATTGAACTATTATCATTAATAGTATTATCCCACAGGATTGTTGTGAGATATAGATATTGTGAAGCTGCAGAAGTCTTAGTTAAAGAATAAATAGAATCTATAAACACAACGTTGCCCTGAAGCCAACTTTAACCTACCTTCTTAAACTGCCCTATTTTCCAGGGACACTGGACCTGCAGGGATGTAGAGCCCTGAACAAGTCAAGGATAAAGCCCCCACCTCCAACTGCCATAATTTGTTACTTGCAGCCCTGGCTAGACTCCCAGTGTACCCTTGAGAGTCAACCCAGTCACAAGGAAGGTGTCAGTCATCCATACGTTTTCTGTCTCTCTATTTTTGCACAATCTCTTCCCTATACCAGGAATGCCATCCCACCCCCATTCTGTCACCATTCAAAGCTCAGCCCAAACACCACTTCCTACAAGAGTTCTTTCTTGATACTCCGAATTGCTAGTGCCTTCCTCACTCCCAAAATTACCTTAGATTTACCTTGTATATATTTTGTATCATGTACATATTAAATACTGTATATCATATATGCATTATGTATGTATATCTTTTGTATGGTGTATTTTATGTGTGTATTGTGTATTATCTATGTAGTATGTATGTGTTATGTATGTAGTGTTTATCATTATTGTGTACATGTTGTTAGCTCAAAAGAATGGAACTTTTTGAGGACAGCAAGTGGCTCATTTTATTTTTGTATTCCTAATGCCTAGCACGATGCTTACCATCTTGCACCTGTGTTTTTTAACTTTGTTCTTAAAGAGCACCGTGACATCAGGAAGATGATGCCATGACTTGCACGCTCATGAAAAAATAAGAAAAGTTTGGAGTCACCCCCAAATCTGCCACTTACTACCTCTGTGACCTTGGGCAATCCTATCTGGACCTCTGCCTCCTCACCTGTTAGATGAAAAGGTTGAACCAGATACCCTCTGAGGTACCTTCCTTCAATAGCTCTAAGATCCTACAGATTGATTATCCATACACCCTCTGGTTTACTTTCCCTATGACTCCTCACAAAGGGCCAAATTCTCCATGACTTTTGACAATTCTAATCTTTTTTTTTTTATTTTCGCCTTAGCCCTCTTTCCCCTTATATCCTGATATGTCATAAAAACTCGCATTTCTGTGATAGTTTATAGTTTCCACGATGCTTTTCATAGTCCAGGCAGGTAGGATGGTGAAAGGCTCTTGCCAGTTTAGAGTTGCTCAATAAGATCTGAAGCGGGCATGTTCTCCCCACTGGTGATAAACGCCCACGTGTTCTGTGAGGGAACAAAATGGCCACACAAGCTGCTGGTTCCAGTTGTTTCCCCATAAACAGCACTTGTTGACAAGAAACCTGAGCCTGGAGCCAGGAGAATCTTCTAATGAAAGGCAGGGACCTGGATACAAACAGCGAGTTTTTGCGGCCCTTTCTTAGGTGTCAGCAGAATAACATGATACGGCCTTGGGATTCTACCACAGGGAATGTGCTCTCAGAAGCTCACCAGGGCCAGGAAAGGATGAGACGGATGGGCCAAAAGCAAGGAGAGGAAGAGGAAGGAGGCAAAGAGAGGTGACCCAGAATGCAGGGAATAGGAAAAAGGTCATTTTATCGTGAGGCTAACCAAACAGGAGAGCTACTTTAGAGAATGAAGAAGAGCCCTATTGTAATTAACTTTCACAAAGCTTGTGGGAGAGTTAGGAGGAAGAAGGAGACATGTAGACCTAGAAGGTAAAACAGACATAATAAATAACATGACTTAGTAGAATGAGCATTGTCTGAGAAATCAAAGGACCTGGGTTGAAATCTTTCCTCTTTTTCTTATTATCTATGTGACCTTAGACAAGTGACTTAAAAACCACCCACAACCCTTCCCTCAAGGATATGCTGATGCCAATTTAGACTGCTTGGAGCCGATTGTTAAATTTTCCATGTGAACATCCACACATTGGAAAACAGCAAATACCATAAATCAAGGATATACTTGCTTTATAGATTATCTAGACTTAAGAAAGTGATGGAGAAAATATTACTGATGCAGATTAAACTTAAAAGTATGTCCTGAGTATAGTCTGGGAGAGCTGGTTGTTAAATGTTTACAAGTGACCCTCCCAGTCTCAGTTTCCTCATTTGTAAAATGAATAAGTTGGATCAGACTGCCTTCTCATACTCCTTCCAGCTCTAAATCTCTGGTCCTCAGCCAGTCACAGCCTCATGGTCTGGGGTGACAAATAAAATCTCAGGTCCCCTGATCCCTTGGGATAAAGAGAATGAAATGTTGGAGGAAGAGAGGTTGTGGAGAAGGGTCTTTTTTTCCCCTAAGATTTATTTAGTACCCCTTCTACTGTACCTAGATAGTTCCCTTTCTTAAGTAAACAAAGTCTTTACAGCATTTTGGAGGACCAAGCTGAGTGATGTTATAACAAAGTTATAACCTCTTCATTACATTACTATCTATTACATTAACCATCTTTCATGAGTCTAGTATTTTATACCTGGAGCATAAGGTTTTACAGTACAGTGAATAATTGTTGTTATTATAATTATAAATTATAAACAATAAATGAATGAACAAGACAGAGGAAGAGACCAGTCACCTCTAGGCATAGACCACAGGAAAAAACTGCCTTCTTTTTCTAACTTGCTTGATTCATAAGGCCTCCAAACTTTGGATCAGAATCTTGTAAGCCTGCCAGATTTTAAGACTAGGGCTAGGGGTGGCCCCCAAAGGCCCACAGGCTGAAATTCTGGATTTATTTCCATCAGGGACCAGCGATTGCAGCAGCTCTAAAGCCCTCAGGTTTCACCAAAGCTAATCTTTCAAAATTAAGCATTTCTTCAATAAGCAGAGGTCACTCTGCTCTCAAAAGCAGGCATACTTGGCTCTGTTCAGTATTCAGAAACATGAGAAGCCAGCTGCTGCAGCTCTTGCTGACCGGGTCAGACTCACTGTGGCCCCATACTGGCAGAAGATCCATAACTCCCAAGGGCACAGATATGTACAATGAAATCCTTCCAGGGGTTCGCCTGCCATCTGGACCCAATGTCAATTTGCTCAAGAGGCACATTACACTAACAAGTTGACTTTCAAGCGGCAAACGAAACACTTTAGTCAGAAATGTATTTTCTCCTCTTGGATCCTTCCCAGCCCTGTTGTGAAAGCTTAGCTTTGTGAGCTTCAACAGATTGCTTTTCCTCATCCCATCCCCCAATCAAATGCTTTCAGTGCATTCTAATTAGTTAATTAAACCACAAGTCCAAACCTTAACTTAATTTCATAGGTATACTGCCGAGGCTGAGATTCAATTTCATGTAATGAAGTAATAAAATCAAAGCATAGACCCAAATTTCAAAATAAATAAAGGAATGGATGGGTGGGTAGATGAAAAAAATGAGTAAATGAATGAAAGATTTGATTTCGAACTCCAAAATAGTATATGTTGAGTTTAAGATCTATGTCTCTTTTAGGGGTGATTTTGAGGCAGTTAGATAGACCAGTGGTTAGAAATCAAGACCTGGAATAAGGATCAACCTGAATTCAAATCCAACCTTATATACTCCCTAGCTAGGTACTCCTGGGAAAGTCACAACAGCTCAGTCTTGATTTTCTCATCTATAAAATAAGGATATTAGTGTCATCTATCTCCCAGGTTCATTGTGAAGATATGATGAGACACAAGCATAAAATGCTTTATAAATGCTAGCTATTATGATTCTGGTTTTTTTTATTTTACATTAATATGTATTTATGGAATAAAACAAGAATTTCCATAACATAATACAATAAAAATGATGATTGTACATGAAACTACAAATGTGTTAAGCACAATTTGCTATTCTTTTCAAATATACAATAAAATAAGCATATAAATTTCTTTTTCTTTCTGCCCTCCCCACCTTAGAGATGGCTACCATTGTTAAGGGCTATTTAGAGGCGCCCTGAACTTGTCTCTTTGATTTGCCATATTTTCCAAAAACTCTGGATCCAGAACATGCAAGAGGCCCCTTTAACGTGTCAAGGATGAAGACCCCCCCATGAGCTGACATAATGTGCTGATTGTACCCCAAACTGAACTTCCTGTGTGGTCTTGGGAGGCAAGACAGACACCATCCAGTCTGTGCCAGGCTGGCATAATGCTTGTGCAGCTGGGAGCCTTTTCAGATAAGTGGTAACTCTTATCTTCATAGTCTAGCGGTTCCCAAGGAAAAAGAAGACAGCTTTTGTCATTACCTGGCTCCTCTCCACAGGCAGTGATCTTGTCTTTTTTCCCCACCTTTGCTGCTTGGTTCCACCTCCCATGTCACATCCCTTCCTGGCATTCCCTCCTCCCTTTGTTTTTATGAAAATGTAAACTTCTCTAAATACTGGAAATGCTTTGGGTTTTACATGCATGATTTTTTCTCTTGTAATAAACCTAGTTTTCACATGAGTCTCATGAAATGATTACCTATGACACCATCAGACCCAAAGAGAGATGTATGTGAGTATACTTATATATGTAAAATTATTCTACACATAACTTTTATTTATCAATTCTTTCTCTGGATGCAGATTGCATCTATCTTCATATGCCCTTTATAGCTAATTTGGGTAGCTATTATCATTTGGTGGGGCTAAGAACTGAATAAATAAGGAAAGATGCTCAACCCCTAACATTAGGAAAATTCTGAGGTTAATATTGATCATTTGCAGAGAAAAGAAATCAAATTTTTAGTCCTAAAATAGAGCTTTATTTTTTTCTGATATCTTTCTCTGTGCTGTTGGAGTTTTTTCCCCTGCTTTTTTTTCTTCTTTCCCCTGAGTGGGTGGGCCCAATCATTCAGTCATAGTTACACAGAATGCCAAATGGATTGCCTCATAAAGTTTTTTATTTGCTGTCATTAATGTCTCTCTCCCCTAAAGCGAAAAACTTTGTAAGCTGGGATTTGTTTGAGGACATCAGGAAAATACCCATTTCGCTGGCTGGCTAATTCCTTGTTTTTTAAAGAGGTTTACACAGAAGAGCCATAGTCCCTAAGACAGCCCACAACTACCTCCTTAGCATTAATGCTTTCCAGCAAGGAAAACTTGATCAAGCCACTGGCATAGTTCAACAAAAGATGGTCAATGTCCAGAGCTGTCCTAAGTGTCTCCTATTGGTACATACTGAAAGTAGAGATGGTATTCAGATACCAATGAGATAGATATCTCTCTGTTGGCAGTCCCACTGTGTTGTTTCTCTTCCTTAAAGAATGCTCTTGTTTGAAAAGAAAAAAATTCAATTATATCCAAGAATGCTGTTCTCATTTCAAAACTTTTTGTGATTTTTTTTGGTTAATTTTGGTTAATTTTATCCAAGTTGCTAACTTCAGTAAAGAAACTTCTTGATGAAAGTGAAAGAGGAGAGTCTAAAAGCTGGTTTAAAGCTTAATATCAAAAAAAAAAAAAAAAAAAAAAAAGAAACAAAGATAGTGCCAACTGGTCTCATCACTTCCTGGAAAATGGAGGGAGAAGAAATGGAAGCAGGGTCAGATTTTATATTCTTGTGCTCAAATATCATTGCAAATGGTGACTGCAGCCATGGAATTAAAAGACACTTCCTCTTTGGAAGGAAAGCTATGGCAAATCTGGAAAGCATACTAGAAAGCAGGGACATCACTTTCCTGACAAAGGTCCGTATAGTCAATGCTATGATTTTTATAGTAGCAAAGTATGGCTGTGAGAGTTGAGCTACAAGGAAAGCAGAATGCCAAAGAATCAACACTTTCAAGTTGTGGTGCTGGAGAAAACCTTCAAGAGTTCTTTGGACAGCAAGTAGATCAAATCAGACAATACACAAAGAAATTAATTCAGGCTATTCATTGGAAAGCCAAATACTGAAACTTAAATATTTTAGCCACATAATGAGAAGGTGGAATTCTTTGGAAAAGATTCTGATGTTGGGGAAGATTGAAGGCAAAAGGAAAAGTGGACAAAAGAGGATGAGATGAATTGATAGTATCATGGAAATAATGAACATGAATTTGGACAGATTTTGAGAGATAGTGGAAGATAGAAGGGCTTGGAACACTGTGGTCCATGGGGTTGCTAAGAGTAGGACATCATTCAAAAACAGCAGGTGAGCTAACCAGGTGTATCTATAGTCACCCCTAACTCTACTTAAGCACTCATTTTATTGCCATCTAAACCATCTGTAATGTCAGTGAGCATCAGATCCACTTCCTTGGTTGAGATCTCACCTCACTGTAGTCTACATGTCAGGAGGAAAACAAAACACTTAACCACTATGTCAACTCCCATAAAAAAATTGTAAAAGAATATTTTTTTTTGACTGACACTACTCATCTACCTGTGAGGAATGTTATCTATCCTCGACATAAGGAGTGTGCTGGGGAAAGGATTTGAACAGGGACAAGGAGAAACATGTCAAAAAACTGACATTTTCCAAAAATCTTTAAAGTCATGTCTTCAATTGGTATGCTAGAAGTGAATAGCAAGAACATTAGACGTAACTATTTTTCAATTTAAGTAACAAAATACTTTCAACAGCCACATCTATATGATTTCTGGGTTATTGGGAATTCCCAAAATTTGGAATCATCCACTTTATTATTGCTCTTCCTTTGTATGGAAAATCAAAAAGTGACTATTTTGAGTTTTTTACTACGTTTACACTGGACAATTGATATGCATGACTTATATGAATGCAGTTTGATGTTTTTATTTTTTAAATGAAAATTTATTTATAAAAATGTTTTTCAAAGATGGCAGAGTAGAAGGACAGACCTGTAGAAGTTCTCCCTAATAGCCTATAAACTACCTGTAAGAAATAACCCTAAACAAATTCTAGAGCAGCAGAAGCCGCAAAACGACAGAGTGAAAGAGATTTCCAGTCTAAGACAGCCTGGAAGTCTGACAGGAAAGGTTTATCGCACTGACATGGAGCAGAGCACAGCCCAGCGTGGGCAGTGAAGCACTGGCAGGAACAGAACTGGAGTAGGCCTCAAGCAGCAGAATCCCCACAACAGCTGCGGTTCCCAGATTGCTCAACCCACAAACACCAAAGACAGATTCAAAGTGAGGAAGCTCTCTCACCAGGGTGAGAATGGAATGCAGTCTGGCCCCACAGGCAGCAGCAACTACAGCCACAGCCTCCATTTTTGGAGAGCTCAGGCTAAAGACCCTGGGGGAAAAGAAAGGCTGATCTGGATCTCAGCCCTGAGTGCTGGCATGATGAAACTGGAGGTGAGGCTGTTGCAGAGAGTAAATTCTACTACTCACAGATTCTGGGCACAAAAGTTTCTGGTTGCTCCCAGATCACTATGCAGGCTTGATTGTGCCACCTTGGAGGAACTGAGATCTTACAGGTCCCCAGAGTATACCCTACTCTTGATAAAGAGCCCAAAAGTGAGGTAACTGATCGAGAAAATGCCCAAAAAAGAGGAAAAAATAAGACTATAGAAGGTTACTTTCTTGATGAACAGATATATCTTCTCCCATCCCTTCTGAAGAGGAAGAACAATGCTTACCACCTGGGAAAGACATAAAAGTCAATGCTTCTGTATTCCAAACATACAAAATAAATATTCAATGGTCTCAGGCCATGGAAGAGCTCAAAAAGGATTTTGAAAATCAAGTAAGGGAGGTGAAAGAAAAAATGGGAAGAGAAATGAGAGAGATGCAAGAAAATCATGAAAAGTGAGTCAATAGCTTGCTAAAGGAGACCCAAAAAATGCTGAAGAACGTAACAGCTTTAAAAATAGGCTAACTCAATTAGCAAAAGAGATTCAAAAAGCCAAGGAGGAGAAGAATGCTTTAAAAAGCAGAATTAGCCAAATGGAAAAGGAGGTTCAAAAGCCCACTAATGAAAATAGTTCTTTAAAAATTAGAATGGAGCAGATGGAAGCAAATGACTTTATGAAAAACCAAGAAATTACAAAACAAAACCAAAGAATGAAAAAATAGAAGACAATGTGAAATATCTCATTAGAAAAACAACTGACCTGGAAAATTAATCCAGGAGAGATAATTTAAAAATTATGAGACTACTTGAAAGCCATAATGAAAAAAAAAAGAGCCTAGATATCATCTTTCATGAAATTATCAAGGAAAACTGCCCTGATATTCTAGAACCAGAGGGTAAAATAAATGTTGAAAGAATCCACCAATCACTTCCTGAAAGGGATCTGAAAAGAAAAACTCTTAGGAATATTGTAGCCAAATTCCAGAGTTCCCAGGTCAACAAGAAAATATTGCAAGCAGCCAGAAGGAAGCAATTGGAGTACTGTGGAAATACAATCAGGATAACACAAGATCTAGCAGCTTCTACAGTAAGGGATCAAAGGACTTGGAATATGATACTCCAGAAGTCAAAGGAACTAAGATTAAAAGATTAAAGAATCACCTACCCAACAAAACTGAGTATAATACTTCAGGAGGGGAAATGATCATTCAATGAAATAGAGGACTTTCAAGCATTCTTGATGAAAAGACCAGAGCTGGATAGAAAATATGACTTTCAAGCATAAGAATTAAGAGAGGCATGAAAAGGTAAACAAGAAAGAGAAATCATAAGGAACTTACTAAACTGGAACTGTTTTCATTCCTACATGGAAAGATAATATTTATAACTCTTGAAACTTTTCTCAGTATTTGGGTAGTTGGAGGGATTATACACATAGATTATACGCATATATATAGACAGAGGGCACAGGGTGAATTGAATAGGAATGGATGATATATAAAAAAATAAAATTAAGGGGTGAGAGAGGAATATATTGGGAGGAGAAAGGGAGACATGGAATGGGGCAAATTATCTCTCATAAAAGAGGCAAGAAAAAGCTTTTACAATGGAGGAGAAAGGGGAAAGGTGAGGGGGGGAAAGTGAAGCTTACTCTCATCACATTTAGTATAAGGAGGGAATAACATGCACATTCAATTTGGTATGAAAATCTATCTTGCACTACAGGAAAGTAGGGGAAAAGGGGATAAATGGGGTGGGAGGATGATAGAAGGGAGGATAAATGGGAGGAGGGAATAATTAGAAATAAACACTTTTGGGGAAGGACAAGGTCAAGAGAGAGAATAGAATAAATGGGGGGCAGGTTAGAATGAAGGAAAATATAGTTAGTCTTACACAACATGACTATTATGGAAGTCTTTCACAAAACTACACATATATGGCCTATATTGAATTGCCCACCTTCTCAATGGGGATGGTTGGGGAGGGAGGAAGGGAAAAAAGTTGGAACTCAAAGTTTTAGGAACAAATGTTGAGAATTGTTTTTGCATGCAACTGGGTAATGCAGGTAGTGGAATATAGAAATCTCTCTTGCCCTACAAGAAAAGAGAGAAGATGGGAAGAGATAAGGGAAGGGAGGGGTGTGATAGAAGGTAGGTCAGATTGGGAGAAGGGGTAATCAGAATGCATGGTGTTTTGAGGAGTGGGGAGGTGAGAGATGGGGAGTATATTTAGAACTCAAAATTTTGTGGAAATGAATGTTGAAAACTAAAAATAAAGAAACAAGTGAAAAAATGTTTTTCAAATAATTTAGAGATAGATATCAGTCAGTTCTGGTATTCTTAAAATTTTTCAGTGTAGTAGTTTGGTTGTTGTTGTTGTGTTTGTCCCTCATTTTCGAAGAAGACCATGACATAAGAGAAATAATGATATGACTTGCACTGGACTTTATTTTGAGTGAGGAAGGGCTCACTTTCTCCTCCTGAGCCATCTGGATCCAGTGGCCAGATATTCATCAGGACGACTGGAGATGGCAAGGCCTTCTTCAAATCTGTCAGAGTAGTAGATTGGAATGCAATCCATGTGTAGGACAACACCTAATCTCTGCTCTCATCCCTCTACTTCCCAGATACCCAAGGATCTGGTATATTTTTTACCCCTAAGATTTGTTGGAAATATGCTTAAAAAGTCACTCTACTAAGCAAGATTGGCTCTAGAAATAAGTATGACAAATGGACCATTCTTTTATAAATGTAAAAGGACCATGAATGAGAAGACTGTACATATTATTAGGTGTGTTTGATGCCGGATTAATTTGGCTGAACTATTTTACTTTCGTGTGTGTGTGTGTGTGTGTGTGTGTAATCCCTTTGTTACAAAGGGTGGCTTATTAGATAAGTTTGTCTTTCCTTCGTTGCTTCTGTTTTGTTTGTTTTTTTTTTTTATTTTCCTGAGCTGGTCCCATCATTCAACTGACTTTGTTCAGTTATGTCTGACTCCTCATGACTTCATTTGGAGTTTTCTTGGCAAAGATACTGGCTATTTCCTTCTCCAGTTCATTTTACAGATGAGGAAACTGAGGCAAACAGGGTTAAGTGACTTGCCCAGGGTCACACAGCTAGTAAATGTCTGAGGTCAGATTTGAACTCGTGAAGATGAGTCTTCAAGCCTAGTACTCTATCCAATGCACCACCTAGCTGCTCCTCAAGGTGGGTACACAGAATAAATGTATTCATACATACGCATGCATGTTTGTTAGTATTATGTTTGCACAGATGTCTATATGTATATTTTGTCCAGACCTGTGATTATATCAGTTTAAGGAACTCTTGGCATAGAAACTCTCTCTACCAATACAGATCAACAACTTATAGTCTTCAGATTTTCTGGAGGACACAAAAAGGTGACTTTCTTAAGATCTCTTACCTAGTCAGTATTAATCTAATCTAATCTATCTACTATCCACCTAATTACTATCTATAATCTATTTATTTACTATGTACTGTCAATTTACCTATACACTATCTGTGGTAACTGCCTATAGGCAACACAGTGGGGACTGGGGTCAGGAAGACTGGAGCTCAAATCTGGCATCCGATACTTACTAGCTATGTGACCCTTGGGCACGTAACATCACTTAATCATCTCTATCTGCCTCAGTTTTCTCCATCTATCATAATAAAAGTACCAGCCTCCTAGGGTTGTTGTGAGATAATGGTTGTAGAGCATATAGCATGTGTGGAGCACATAGTAGGTACTTAAAAAATGTTTCTTTCCTTTCCTTCCTATCTAGGCTTGATGTCAGAAAAAAGTCTTCCTAACCATTAGAGTTATCCACAAGTTGATTGGACAATGAGGAGGTGAGCATTGAAGTTCTTCAAACTGCCTACAAGTGTGACCAGTGTGCTACAGCAGGAACCCACTTTGGGTTTGGATGAGGTGGCTGCCGAGAACTCTTCCAACTCATGTCTGGGATTCTGGGATTGTCTATATATATTTGAGGATGGGAGTTAATTGAGGCAATCAGTCAATCAAGTGAGAACAGCTCTATTAAGTGAATGAATGTTTCAATCAAGGGCACTAGACCAGGTGTGAGCAACGTAGTTAATCAGTTTGGAAGGAAAGAAAGCCATTGGATGAAGGCAAGTGGCTGCAAAAAGGGTCTATTAGTATTGGTTGAGGGGAGACAGTCATATCCCATGGGTATACTTTTTATAGAATAACAAGTCAATCTGGAACCCAAGTATTCCACTGTCTAACCAGTGAGTGGTGGAAATGGCTAAGTCTTTGAGAAGGAATCACTGGGTGTAGGAAAATGGGGGAGAAGGGGAAGAACAATTCTTTTGCTAAACTCCACCAGAGGAAGACTTTGTAAACTTTGAAAGTCAGAAGATTTGGACTTTTTATTGGAGACCTAACAGCTAATGTATTCATATGCATATGTGTGTAAGTATTATGTTTGTATGAATTACATAAGTATATTTTGTCCAGACCTGTACCTATGCCTGTTTAGGGAACTGTTGGTATAGAAAGTTCCCCTACTAATATATATCAGTCTCTTCCAGTCTTAAAGAGCTTCCTTGGGGACACAGAGAGGTTGTGACTTTGTCAATACCATGCATAAGGGCAGCTTCATGAGGGCCCAAGGAAGGAAAAAGATGACTTCTGGCAGCCAAGAGGTATGAGTTTCCCTTCTGCTTGTCTGAGTTTGAGACCACTTTCTCCTAGACTCCATCTATACTTATAGGAGTGCATAGCTCCAATTTGGGCGGATGTTTTATACCAACAGTCTGACACACTACCTTAACAAGTTGTTGTTGTTCAGTCTTGTCTGACTCCTCATGACTCCATGGGCCTTAACGTCCGTGGGGTTTTGTTGGCAAAGATACTGGAGCAGTTTGCCTTTTCCTTCTCCAGTGGATTAAGGCAAATATGTTAAATGACTTGCCCAGGGTCACATAGCTAGTAAGTGTCTGAGGCTGGATTTGAACTCAGTTTTTTCTAATTCTAGACCCAGCATTCTATCCACTAAGTCTCCTAGCCTTGGTATGCATATATGTGTGTGTATGTATACATACTTACATACATATATATATATATATACATGTATATATATTTTTTTCTAAAAGCCTGGTTAATTGATATCACCTGATAATCAATGGGAGAAAACACACTTGGTGGGAGTTGAGGAGAGATGGGCCCCTGTGCTCATGAGCAACAATATTAGAAAACCATTCCTGGTGAATGAGTCTCTAAGAACCCTCATCACATAAGAATGCAGCTGCCCTCTGGGGACTCAACCTGCCAGTGCACATCATAGTGTTGGGAGAGTAACCCTAGACCCAGAGAGCCAATGGAAGTGCAACTGATGAACTGTTGCCAGCATTAATGGAACCACCAAAGGAATTTCTTTTCTTTCTAGTAAAGAAGTGATCTCTTAAAAACAAACAAACAAAAATTTGATTTTTTTTCCTACTTGAAATTTTGTTTTGTTCTCTTACCATAGGTTGACTCTCCACATTTGTTCTCTTTTCATCTCTCAAGCTACCTGTACCTGTTGGTGAGGTTGCCTGGTCCTGTGTACTCAACTGCTATGCACCTCTCTCCCAGTTTAGTAATCTGGCAGGTTTGGCAGGGATGAAACAATGATCCGTCGTTTAGAAATGATGTGCGGTCACCTGAGACACCGTTAGGCTCCAGCTTTCTGAACCCAAACAAATAAAGCTATGGAAACAGTTCCCAAACATTCATGTTTGTCAGTATAGACAGAGGAAATGAACAGATCTCTTAACGTGCTATTCAGCAGGTGACCCCAGTTCCACTCCAGATATAATTCTTCTCAGATCCCAGAATATCTCCCAGGCGCTTGTGAAAAGTCTCATCAATGACAACTTGGAGAAACACAATTCTCAGTAAGCAACTCATTTCTAGAAAAGCAGATCTTCTCTTGGGTTGGATCTATGTAATTTTGAAGATAAAGCAACAAGAAGAGGGAAAGGAAATGGAAGAGAGAGAGAGAAAGAGAAAGAGAGAGAGAGAGAGAGAGAGAGAAACAGAGGCACAAAGCTGCCTGCTTGCCTATAATGCAAATCTGTTTTAGTTTTAAAATATATTAGTTTAAATGAAATGTATCAAAATCTTGTAAAAATGAATGTTGAAGACTATTTTACATGAACTGTAAAAAATAAAATACTATTACGTGGGGGAGAAAATTCAATGTCTTTTCAGGGCTCCTCAACATCATAATAGTCTGAAGCCTCATGTGAAAACATGAAACTGTTGTTGCTGAATCGTATCCAACTCTTCATGATCCTATATGGGACTTTCTTGGCAGGTATATAAAATAGCTTGCCATTTCTTCTCCAGCCCATTTTACAAATAAGGAGACTGAGGCAAACAGGGTTGTGATTTGCCCAGGTTCACATATTTTAAAAGTGTCCAAGGTCAGATTTGAATTCAGGAAGAAGAGGTTTCCAGACTCTAGACCTAACCTTCTATCCACTGTACCACCTAGCTTCTGCCACCAAGAAAAGGTATAAAATAGATCCGAGTAAAGTCAAGAAAATGACAGAAGCCAATGAATGCAACATTGCCACTGGTCTTTGAAAAGTAAGCCTATAAGAAAGTCTTAATCAGGGAACTGAGGTTTCTGTCCCAGCTAAGGATATGAGGGTCATAAATTAAGGACTAGAAGGGAACTTAGAGATCATCCACTCTGGCTGTTCCATTTTACAGGTGGGGAAACTGAGGCTGAGAAATGACATCCCCAGTTTCTCAAAGAGACTGTGGAATTAAGAACCACAGCATATCAGAACTGAAAGAGGCATTAGTGATCATCTAGTATAAACCTCTCATTTTACAGATGTGGAAACTGAGATTAAATGACCTATCCCAGTTTGTGAATCAAGAAAGTGTCAGCACCAGGACTCCAATCTAGACTTCTGACCACACACTTAACTCCATCTTAGGCACAAACCTTATCTTAAAGTAACCAAACACTTTTCTAGCCCTGAGACCCTGCCTGCCATAGAACAATATATTTGGAACCAGAAGGGATCAGTTTTATTGCCAAAGATCCCACTACTTGGCATCAGCAACAGAAAGTCAGTGACATAAAAACAGTCCCATATACACCAAAATATCCATGGCGTCACTTTTTATGGTAGCAAAGAACTGGATATACAACATAATCATAAATGAATGCAGAGGAAGACATATAAACTAACACAAAGGAAGGAGGCAAAGTCAAGAAAACAATACATACAATGATTACGGTGATATAAGTGAAAAATACAATAAAACTGTCTTGAATACTGTGGAATTGCAATGGTCAAGGTTGGCTTCCAAGAAGAACTGAAAAAGGTGCATTTCTTTCCTTTCCCTGGAGAAGTAGAAGACAATGGATCTAAGATGTTACATATATTGTCAAATAAAGTTTGATGCATTAGTTGGTTTTGCTGAACTGTTTTTTTTCTTTTCTTATCTTTGTTGTGAAGGAAAGATAATTAGGTTGTGCTATCAAAGGATGTATTCAAAAATGAATATGATAGGGTCATCTAGGTAGTGCAATGGATACAGCACAGGCCCTGGAGTCAGGAGGACCTGAATTCAAATCCAGTTTCAGACAGTTACTAGTTGTGTGACTCTGGGCAAGTCACTTAACTCTGATTACCTCAAAAAGAAAAGAATGTAAATGAGGGATATAAAAACAATTGGTGTAAATTTAAAATCATTTTAATTATTTTAAAAATTAGAAAGACTAGAAAATTTTATAAGCAAATAAAATTAAGATCTAGAAACTCATCAAAGGCCACCCAGACAGCAAGTTGTATAGACAGGATTTGAACCCTGTTTCCTTGGCTCCAAAAGCATAACACTCCCTACAGCACCACATGACCTCTCCTTCCTATATATCAGCAAAGATGCTACAAGAGATATGGACTTACTAGGTTGATCCTACCTGGAGTAAACCCAGAGAAAAGCATGAAAGGTGAGAAAATCTTTCTCGAGGAAGAAAAATAAAAAAATTAAAAACAATAAAATTATTTTCCAGCTCAAGGAGAGTGGACAGAGGAAGATTGTCCAAAAAATAGATTGAGTGTGGGGGGAGGGGAGAATTACTTTTTGTTGTTCAGTCATTTCAGACTCTTTGTGACCCCATTTGGGGTTTTCTTGGCAAAGATACTGAAGTGGTTTGCTATTTCCTTCTCCAGATCATTTTACTGATGAGGAAACTGAGGGAAATAGGGTTAAGTGATTTACCCAGGGTCACACAGCTAGTGACTGAGGCTGGATTTAAACTTAGGTTTTCCTGACTCCAGACCCCATACTCTATCCACTATGCCACATAGCTGCCTGCTAATTACATCTGTAATAGATTAGGTTTATTATGTTGCAGCAGTGGTATGCCCTGCCATATGGAACCTTGGAGGCAACTATTGCTAGCATTTTGAATGAACATCAGCATAAAGTTATGTGGTCTCACCTTTACTTCCCTGAGTTTTAAAACAAAAAAGATGCTGTTCCCAGTCATGCTTCACCACCCCTTTCAATGCCTTTTGGTCAGAAAAAATCACAAAAGGAAAATACTATTTCTGAACACGTTAGCAAGACTGGTATTAGAAATATCCTTCCAAAAAAGAAAAACAATGCTGCCTATGTTTCAGTTCTTCAGGCCAAGAAATGTTTTAGAAACAAACAAAAAGTCCTCTGTAAATTCTATGACACTAATGTGAAACAAAATAAGTATTGTTCCAGACCAACATTCACACTAACGTAAGCCCATCATAAATGAATGCAATGAGATATTCCTGACGGTGACTGCACCGTTCAAAGTTTTCAGTTGTGTGATTTTTGAACTGTCTAAACCAAAATACCCTTCCCCAACTGCTCCCTTAATATGTGTTGTCTCACCATCCCACCATCCACAATAGAATGTGATCTCTTTAAGATCTGGGACTGTTTTTGGTTCTGATTTTTGTCTCAGTGTTTCAGTGGTGAATAAATTACTTCAGACAAGCAATAATATTGCCATGGTACCATTTTGTCACAGCAAGGGTCGTGTGTGTATCTGTCTAACGACACTAGAATTTCTCCACATCTGACCTGACTGCTTGAAGCAGCACTGAATTGTTTTCCATGCCATCAGTGATCTCACTGTCACCTTAGAGCTGGATTTCCTGCACTCAAGTATTTCATTGCTTTCTTTTTTGTATTTTGTAATTTTGTATTTTTAATTTTCTGGATTTTAAGAACATGCAAAAGCTGTCATTCTTTTAAAGAGCACCTTTCAGTGACTATTAGAGGTATATTGGCAGCTGTTGGTCTAGAGAAGTTAAATGTTTCAAATAAGATTCAATCCCACAATGAAACAGAATCAGCCCCAAATGCAAAATGCAAGGAAAAGTGTGATCAAAAATGAAAAGTAAAACTAAGGATGGAGAAAAATTGCTGCAGCACTGTGATGTTAGTCCTCAGAAGCTTAACAAAGATATTCAGAGACCTGGAGGTGGAAAGCATTATTAAATGACTCTATAGTGGAGCATAGACTTCTTGAAATTGGAAGAACAGTGAGGAAAGATGCTACACTTTACTATGAAGAAAAAATTTTTGTCATGGGCAAGACAGTATGAAGACTGAAGTATTGAATATTGGAAAACAGGAAATTTTTACTGAAGAAATGTTTTTTCTTTCAATATGTTAGAACTGTTCTCAGAAGGATAAATGGCCTGTGTGATCTGGGCATCATCACCAGAAGCATCCCCCTCAATTTTTTGTACATCCTAGAAGGGTTGCCCCCATTAAGGGAAAGATAAGTCATGCTAAATATTTTGCTATACAGAGAGTAAAACTTTTCCAGAGTTATAGAAATCTACCAATGGAGATGAGATACTACAAGATGACTTTATACCATGCTTCACTTCATTAAGCATTAAGATATTTATCCGCAAGATGGAGATGAATGTGTTTCAATGGCTTAGGAACTCACCTGATTGAAAGCACATTGAAAACTTATAGACCACCCAAAGATCCCAACTTGTGGTACAACTGCTCACTATTCAATAAAAACTGTTGCGAAAACTGGAAAGTAGTTTGGCAGAAACTAGGTGTAGACAAACATTCACACTATAGACCAAGACAGGATCCATATGGTTATATGCCTTAGACATGGAGGGTAACATCACAAATAAATTAGAGGTGTAGGGAAGAAATTAGAGTGCAGATATATGAATAGGGAGGGAGTGAAGAAGCATTTATTAAATGTCTACTATGTGCTAGGCATTGTGCTAAGTACTTTACAAATATTGACCAAACAAGAGATAGTATCACAGGAGGCAAAATGGACAATTTTGATTACATAAAATTATAAAGATTTTGCACAAATTAAACCACAACTGCAATTAGAAGAGAAACAGATAAATGTGGAGGGTGACCTTGCAGTTAAATAAAAGTATTTTATCTAAGGTATATAGGGAACTGAGTCAAATTCATAAGAATATGAATATTCCCCAACTGAAAATGGTTAAATGATATGAAAAGGCATTTTTCAGAGGAAAAAAATCCAAGCTATAGCAACAATCATATGAAATTAATAATTAATAAATTGCTAATAATTTGAGGAATGTATATTAAAACAACTCTGAGACTTTGCTTCACACTCATTGGAATGGCAAATTTAATTTTTAAAAAAAGAAAAATGACAAATTCTGGGGAGGATATTGGAAAATGCACCAAACCTCTATTGGTAGAACTCTGAACTGGTCTACTATTCTGGAAAGAAATTTAAAACCATGCCCAAAAGGTGTTAAACTGTGCATACGCATTGACTCAGCATTATCACTACTAGATCTTTAACACAAAGAGACCAAAGAAAGAGGCAAAGGAACCAAACATACAAAAATATTTGCAGCAGCTCTTTTTGTGATGACAAAGAGTCGGGAACCAAAAGAGTGGCCATCAACTGGTGAAAGACTAAACAAGTCATGGTATATGTAGGTGATGGAACACCATTATACTATAAGAAATGATGATGGGAATGGTTTCAGAGAAACTTGGGAAGGTTCATATGAACTGATGCATAGAGAACCAGAAGAAAAGTTTATATTATAACAGTAATATTCAAGGACAAATAACTTGAAAGAATCAGTAATTCTGATCAGTGGAATTCCAAAGTACTCATGATGAAATATACTACCCACCTCTTGACAGAGAAGAATCAGAATGCAAAATGAAACATGAGTGTATATTTATTATAATACACATACAAATGCAAATAAATAAACAGGCATATGTGTGTTGTGTGTGTATTTGGACATAGCCAATGGAAAAAATCTGCTTTGCTTCACTAGACATATTTGGAATGAGGGTTTTGTTTTTCTTTCTCAATGGTAGGAGGAGGGTAAGTGTAAAGGAAAGAAGGTAGATTTTCTTTTTTTTTTTTTTTTATTAATTTTTTTATTTTTTTTAATGTTTAACAATCACTGCCATACACTTGCGATTTTATCCCTCCCCACCCACCCCCCACTACCTCCCTCCCTCCCCACGACTGCATACAATTCTGTATAGATTCTACATAAACTTTCCTATTGAGTATATTTTCACTATCGTCATGCTGTGTAGTCAGACTAAGATAAATGAAAGAATCCGTATAACAAATCAGAACATGATACACAAACAGATACACATACACAAACATGATCTGCTACATTATGTGAGTGACTTCCATATTTCTCTCTCTGAGTGTGGAAGGCTTTTTGCCTTGAGGTCCACCATTGGGATTTTTTTTTTTTTCAGAAGTTCTTGTGTTATTACAAAAATCTAAGTCTACCAGAAAAAACTCTCACACACTGTGGTTGTTGCTGTGCATAAAGTTCTCCTGGTTCTGCTCCTTTCACTCAGCATCAGGTCATATAAGTCCTTCCAGGCCTCTCTGAAGTCTTCTTGTTCATCATTTCTTATGGCACAATAGTACTCCATTACATTCATATACCATAATTTATTCAGCCATTCCCCAATTGATGGACATCCCCTTGACTTCCAGTTTTTGGCAACTACATAGAGTGCTGCTATAAATATTTTTGTACATGTGGGACCCTTTCCCATTTTTATGATCTCTTGGGGATATAGTCCTAGTAGCGATATTGCTGGGTCAAAGGGTATGCACATTTTTGTAGCCCTTTGGGCATAGTTCCAAATTGCTCTCCAGAATGGTTGGATGCGCTCACAGCTCCACCAACAAGGAAGGTAGATTTTCATTGGTTAAAAATTAGTTAAGTAAAAAGAAAACAGGCTAAAATCACAGCTGGATTTTTTTTTAATGAACTGTTTGTAAAGGGTACATTTGATATCCAATGTGGTTTCATGACAAAGACCAAAGAATATGTGTTGAAATCTTGTAAACTTGATACCAAATTGTGTAAAATGAGAATTTTTTGCAAAAAAAAACGGACAAATTATATTTGTTGGGGTTTTTCCATGTAAAAATTATAAGGCTCCCTGTATAAGCCAATGCATTTAATTATTTTATTTTGTCCCATAAAATTCACTTGCCACTTCAGCACAGTGCTTAGCACATAAAAAGTGCTTAATAATTTTTTTCATTCATTCTTTCCTGTCTTTTAAGCTGAAACCGCTAAAATCATTCAAGAATTTAACAAGAACTTAATAAACACTATCCCTGGTACCAAGTACATATAAAACACATTTTTCGTCCTCAAAGAGCATTCCAATCAATGTTGAAGACAAAACGAGACCACAGTTAAAGTAAAACAAGAATATTTGAGCTACAGGAGATTTCCGGAGTAATTCTAAATTAGGGGTGGCATCACATCTAGTTGCCCCCAACAGAGGCTTTCAGAGAATTCTGAAGTTTACTGCTGAATAAATGTAGGATGAATGAAGTACTGTTCCACAATTCTCATACATGTCTTCTTTGTCCATTTTTTTTTTTATTTTGGAGGCAATCAGGATTAAATGACGTCCCTGCTTAGTCCATTTTTTAAAATTCCTTCAACTTTTCCAGGCTGTAGTTCCATCTCAAGCTTTGTGGCTTTGTAATGTAGGTGTGGATATAAAATTTTCTTGTAGAATTTAAGAAAGCTCCTTGAGGTTAGGTGCTACTCATTTTTGCCTTTGCATTTTTAATGCTTAACACAATGCCTGGTATATAGTAGTTGTTAAATAAAAGCTTATTGGTGGATTGAGACTGCTTTGGAACTCCAAAATGAATCCCCTCCACAAAGCAATAGAACTGAAATGAATGTCTTCATCCTGGTCTCCCTCTCCTCACCCCAGGTTAAAGGATACTCCTGGAAGGACAAAGTTACTATGTCAGCTGACTTACGTTAATTCACATGAGCTAAAGGGAAATTCAACTTTTTCCTGAATTGACCATTTTTTAAAAATGATGTTTACATATATATATACGTATGTATATTATATTATGTCATATATATGTAAATATAGCATATTGTATATGTAAATTGCATATATAAATATATTGCATATAAATATTATATATATAAATATATTCTATGTGTAATACACATATGTGTGTGTATTTTAAAGGTACACTGTGGCAGTAACTTTCCATTTAAAAACAAAACACCTTTCCAAAAGACTCCAATAAACTCAAGTTGTTTTGCACTTTGTAGCAAAGAACTATTTATTGCTTTACAAAAAAAAAAATAAAACTATGTTCCTCTCAAGCAACTGGATATAAAGTCTCCATTGTAATTCTTACTCCACTTAAATATAAATTAGTTTTGTAGTGTTGTCCTGGGGCGTATGACATATTCATTTATTTCTGTATTTGAGATTTAGGAGGTAATGCAATACTTGAGCAGTCTGGGAAAGGGGAAGAGGTAGGCAAAATTGTAAAATAGTGTATTTCCTAGCTTGCCTTTCCAGCAGGAATCAGAACTAGCCTAGGACATCTGAACATTCCTCTCCCAACGAATATGGTTATCATTGACCACCAATACCCCCAAGATAACCATGAATGGGAATGCATAGGCAAAGAGGGAAGAACATCTTCTGGGCTATATTCACCCTTATCTCTCAGGATAGGCATGTCCTTACTCCTTTATGACAGAGTTTACTTTCCTTATAGTTCTATCCAGTTGACCCGATTCCCCAAATTCAACGTTGAAGAATCAATCTCATTCCCCAAAGCGAAGGGAATGCCCATTTAAGATTTAAATACACACTTAAGGAAGGGGTTCCTAATCTGGGGATCATGGACTAGATATATTTCAGGATGTATATGAATTTCCATCGGAAAAAATTGCATCTTTATTTTTGCTAAATTTTTGTCTCCTTTGTAATACTATACAACTTATTTTATGAATTTAAACACTTTATTCTAAGGAGTCCATAGATTTCACTAAATTGACGAAGGGGAACATGATGCAAAAAAAAAGGTTGAGAACCCCTGCATTAAGGGACACTGAATGAATGAACTACTTTGCCTCACAAATAAAAATTTTAAAAATATCTTCCTTATTTCCATTTGAAGACTCAAATGTGGAGAGTTGATTTCATTCTTCTAATATAATCACATGATATAAAGCAGGAAAGCTCCTCAGAGATCATTTAGTCCAACCATCTAATTATACAAATGAGGAAACTGAGGTCCATAGAGTTCAATTGTTAGGTTAGGTCCTCTGACTCCAAATCCAGGACACTTTCTATTAAACCACACTTGGCTTGTATAATATCAAATATGGCTTGATATTGCTCATGGGAAGAATACTCACAGTGGACACTTTCTCTCTAAAGGGATGAATCTAAAAATGCCATTCTTAAGATAGAATCATAGTACCAACCTGTACTTAGGCAGCAAGATTGCTCTTAGAAATTTCAGAGCATATTCTCTTCATTCCTCACCCCTCACACACATAGTCAGAGGAGGGTAGTCAGTGAATATTATCAACATTTTTAAAGGATTAGTTTTTCATAATAGGTACAATGAATTTTACTACATAATCATTTTTATAATTTAATTTAATAATCAGAAAAATCATTATTTTAAAAGTTGTAGAGTTAAAACATACAGTGACTGAATTTTTCTATCTAATTTGTTGTTCTAGTGTTCCAAAGATAGTCTGAGTCAACGTCTAAGGGTGAGATGCTGTGGATAGCTAAGAATCATACTAGGAATTAAACCAAATCCTTAGGGTTCTAGGATGTATTTTCCTTTTTCTTTCTTTTCCTTTCTTTGCTTCTTTCTCTCTTTTCTTTCTTCCTCCCCTTTTTTCTTCCTTCTTTCAGTCTCCTTTCATCTTTCTTTCTTTTCCCTTCCTTCTTTCTTTTCTTTATTCCTCTCTTTTCTTTCTCCCTTCCTTTTTTAATTTTTTTCTTGCTTTGCTCTTCCTTCCTTCTTTCTCCTTCCTTTTCTTAGAATTAAGAGAGATCAGGGAAGGCTTTTTTCTTGAAAAGGGATTTTAGCTGAGACTTGAAGGAAACCAGGGGATTCAGGAGGCAGAAGCAAAGAAGGAAAACATTCCAGACATGAGGGATAGTCACTGAAAATGTACAGAGCCAAGACATGAAGTGTCTTGTTTTAGGAATAGTAAGCCTGACTTTGGTGAAGGGGAAAGGGATCAGAATATTTATTTTTAAATCTTCTGTAGTCTTTTCATCATCTCTGCTGTAGAGCCTCAGGGAAACTCACTGAAAGTTTAGGTTTGTTATATCTAGAGTCTAAAATCAGAGAGAGAGAGAGAGAGAGAGAGAGAGAGAGAGAGAGAGATTTAGTGCATAGGGTTGGATATGAGCCCTGTTATTTCACTGTAAAAGGGACTTCCAGGGTGAGAAAACTTCCTCTCTCAATTCAGATTTGTACTTTCTCTGAAACTCGGAAAGATGTCTAGGGTCACACAGCCCATACATGTCAGAAGCAGAGTTTGAACTCAGAAGCTTGTGTAGAAGTGAGTTATCACTCCCCTGTGCCATACTCAGGTAACAAATAGCTGTTTATCCTCTATACATATACACACATAAAGCTAAGATTCACAAGTGCACATTGAGAAGACTTAAGAAAGTAGTAACTTATGAAAATTAAAATACTCCCCCAGGAGATTTGATGGTTAAGAAATCACAGCATGAAACAACATGTAACAGTCAGCATTTCACCTTCACCTCAGCTCGGCACTGTCTAAACAATTCCCTCCAGGTCCCTCTTTTCTGGCAGTCCAGATAAAGGGTTGTTCTCACGCTTCTCCCAGTGGTCAGCTTTTCCAGTATGTGTTGTAGAAGTTGCTGATGGTAATGTCTAAAGTTCATCCAACACCAGCTGAGGACCCCAGCTGTCAAACTCACAACATTGTCTCCAAGGCTAGAAATTCAATCTCAGAATCAATAGTCAAGAAAGAAATACAAAATAATATTCAGTTTTAAGCTCATATAGGCAAATACATGTGCTTATTGTCCTGTGTGAGCAGTTAACTATATCCAACTCATGGGAAGTACAGAAAGTAAAAATTACCTGCCAAACATTCTGGGAGGGGGGAAGGGGGGAAAAGAGATAACTTTAAGGAGAAGTCAGTTATTTCAAAGTACATTGAGGGAGCCATTCCTCCTAATTAGTAATCTGGTCTCTTGATGCAAATACCTGTTGCCACCATCACTGAAACTACAAAACAAAACACAATAAGAGGGTTGCTTCTGAGCTATATCATATATTTGGCCAGAGAAGCTAGCACAGCTTAACAAGTGCTTGCTGAGGAGTGCCCCTCTCCACGCATACATCAGGGAGAATACTACAATCTATCTTTGCCACAATGACTGCATGGTAAATGAGGAAGGAGAAGAAGGAAAGGGACAAAAAGGAGTCCAAATGGGATCGTATAAATCAGGTTAAAATGGAGTAAGGGAGAATAAAAAGAGGGGAAAAACTTTTTTTATCTTGAAAATTACTTCACATCTTTATGTAAATGAAGACTGAAAGGTACTGGTATAGTACTAATTGGCATAACTACCAAATAATTGTTCCTAAGGTCATGTTGCCCCAGCATAGGTTCTCTTAATAAAGAACAACTTTACAGAGATGGTCTTTTTAAAAAAAATGTTATTAGCGATAACTTACAACCATCAGCAAGATAATTAGTCAGAACTCAGAGTATTTTCAAAACTGATTAATTGATGTTGTCTGTATTCCAAAAGCCTCTTATAACAAGGTCATAGAGTTGTCACTTACCAAAAAGAGGTTACTGAGTCTGCAGCTCAAACTTGATTCAAGTGTCAACTTTGAATGTCTTTATGGCATTCAAAAAATTATAACTTTTTAATACAATCCATTAACCTAAAATCCAAAACATTTTTATTTTCTTACCTATCATATCTAGCTCTTTCTTTTCTTTTTTTTTTGAGAGGAGAAAGAAAGAGGAGAGACAGACCTATGTAAATTGCCATTTGTTCTGCAGGGTATAGTCTTTATTTTAACATTCATTTTTCATAAAATTTTGAGTTCCAAAGTTTTTTCCTTCCTCTTTCCCTTCCCTCCTCTCTAACAATAAGCACTCTGATATAGGTAATATATGTGCAATCATATAAAATATATTTCCATATTAGTCATAATATGAAAGAAAAAACAGCAAAAGAAAAAACCATGAGAAAAATAAAGTGAAACTGATTTGTTTCAATCTGCATGCAATGCATGGTCTTATAGAGTTATCCAGACATTAGAAGGTTCAAGATAATGAAGTGTTGTGGGAAGGAGCCTGAATAAAAAGTCAAGGTACCTGAGTTTTGATATTGTCTCTAAAGCTAACTCACTATAAGACCTTGGGCCAATCAGTTAGACTCTAGGTAATTTCAAAGGTTGAGAAATGACCAAATCAATAAAGGAATTTCAAGTAGCTATTTGCTTAGGAGACTCCTGAAGGAGCGAGATTTCCTGAAATCCGGGGATATCAGTACAAATGGTAGAGACTTCTGATTCATTTCTATCAATACCCTTTCTTTGCCTTCCAATACAACCCAGGCTTTTCTCATTATTTAAGTGAAGTTACAGAATTTTAGAACTGAAGGGAACCTTAGAGATTGCTTCTTATGAAATCCCCTTGTTTTAGATGACCTACATCATTAGATGACTAGCCCAAGGTCATAGAGTGAGTTAGTTTTAGGGAACCCAAACGTATTGACCTTTATCCAGTGTCTTTCCCAAAATACTGAATTGCCTCAGTTCCATCAAATCATTTGCTTAAAGACTTATTGCTAAATATAGCCAGGAATACAGACCTTTGGAAACCAGTTGACTACTAGAACAAATCCTCCCACCACCTCTGCTGCCATTATGTGTTTGAACCAAATGTTACAGAATAAAATAAATATGAGCCAAAAAATGGATTTGAAAAAAGTCACCGCAATGTTGATTCCACTAACCCTGAAGTAAACAGGGGGAAGGGAGAACCCACAAAAGCTAAAAAATAATAATAATTTCTTACAGGAAAATATATAACACAAAAATACATGTCTAAGTTTAACTAAACCCATTTTTTGTCAGTATTAAATCTGTTTTCTCTCTCAAAAAGCCAAAAAAAATGGTCTAATATGTTTTTGTCATTTTCATGTAATTTCTCTCAGGCATTCTACCAATATGTTTCATCCACCCACTTACCTTCCCCTTTCCCAACACACACACCCTTTATGACTCTTTGTACAATGAAAAATTCAACTGGTAAGGATAGAGTTCTTAACTTCCTAAATTATTGTGTTTAGCTACATGTTGCACACCAAATTACCAAAAGTAATTCATTCATTCTGTCTCTTTCTATCTCATCAGTTTCAAATCAACAAATGTATTGAATGTCTAGTCTTTGTCAATCACTGTATTAAATTCCAGGGATATGTGGTTAAATAAGATACAGACCTGCTTCAAGGAGTGTCAGTCTAAAAGGAGTTAGAAGTGTATATGAGTATCAACAATATAATAAAAAGAAGGTCCCCAATGATGTGTTTGAGGAATACAAACAAATATTTCTTGAAAGAACTGCAAACCATTGACATCCTTATGAATTGATGTACCAAATGACTAATAAAAATAGAAATTCAAATCAAAACAATACTGAGGTATCATGTTACACTCAGGCAGTTGACAAAAAGAATAAAAGAGAGGAATAGTCAGTGCTGGAGGGGTTATGGGAAATGAACACACAAATGCACTTCTGGTGGAGTTGTGGTTTGGTCAAACAATTCTAGAAAGCAATTGGGAATGATATGAAAAAAATGACATTTTCACCCTTTGTTCCAGTGGGGTCCACTTCTACATATATACCCCAAGGATGTCAACAACAAAATGAAAGTTCTTATATACACCAAAATATTTATAGCAGCATTTTTGTAATATCAAAGAACTAGAAATAAAATAGATATTCACCAGTGGGCTTTAAATGTTGTAATAGGGGGCAGAACCAAGATGGCGGAGTGAAAGCAGCGACTCACCTAAGCTCCTGGAAAAACTCCTCTGGATATCTCTGGGGGGAGAGTCTGACCAGACTTTGGAGGTGTAGAATCCAGTGGGAGACGGACTTTGGCGGATTCGGAGCCCAGGCTGGACTGGAGGGTCCACGGGAGGGATCTGTTCCGCGGGGGTAAGACCCCGGCGCACAGCGCAGCGCGGTCGGCGCGGCAGGGCGGAGGGGACCCGAGGGGCCCGAGAGTGGCGGGCGAGACCAGCGGAGCAGGAGATAAGCCAGGCCGAGCCAATGATATCAGCGCAACGGCCCTTGAAATCTTCAGCCTAAAGACGGGACTTCAGTGGGTCACTACTTGAACATCCAGGAGCTGGGATGCCGGAGTGATCAGTAAGTGCTCTCCCCTCCCCCCCGATGACTGTGAGGGAACCATAAAATTCTTCCCCAGATTAATCCTGGATCAGTGGGAACAGCAGAAGGGGGCGGGTGGTCTCATAACACCAGAGGCTGGAGAAGTGGCAAAGGAGGATTCTTCCTACGGTGGCGGAGGCTATCTGGAGGGACAGATGACCCAGGGCAGAGAAAATTCGCACTGAGACCCAGGCAAGCCTCAGCCCGGGAGACGAGCCCCAGGAGGGGCGGGAACACGCATTAGCCTCTAGGCGTGCCCCAGCCCTCCAGGGGAAAAGGGAAGACAATAGGGAAGCTGGGATCACCATCCCCTGACCTTGCCTTTGCCTCAGGTCAGCTGAGGAGATATCCTGAGACCAGACCACCCCTCCCACACACCTATCAAGCTAACCCCACGGTTGATCTGGGAAACAACAACAACAACAACAACAACAACAAAAAGCCTGCTTTTAGCCTAGACAAACATCAACTCAAATTAAAAGATCTGTATCTTCTGAATGAAAGAACCAAAAGCTACAACACTCAGCCAACATCATGAATCGGAAAAAGCAGACGAAAAGTGAAAAAACCATAGAATCTTTCTATGGGGATAAGGACCAAAACACAAACACCAAAGAGGTCAGAGCTGAGACTGTACTTCCATCTGAAACCTCAGATGGGACTATGAATTTCTCGCAAGCACAACTAGATTACCTGGAACGTCTGAAGAAGGATATAAAAGAAAAACTGGCCAATGATTTTAAAACTACAAAAAAAGAACTCACTGATGAGAACATCACTCTGAGAAAGAAAATTGAAGAAATGGAAAAGGAAGTTCAAAAATTAACTGGAGAGAATAATTCCCTAAAAGGAAGAGTTAATCAAACGGAAAAGGAAACTCAAAACCTAATAGGGAAAATTGATCAGATGGAAAAGGAAACCCAAAACCTAACTGGGAAAATAGGTCGAATGGAAAAAGAAGTACAAAAATTAAATGGAGAATATAGCTCCTTAAAGGGAAAAATTGGTCAGATGGAAAAGGAGATGTGAAAGCTAACTGAAGAAAACAATACGATCAAGATTAGAATTGGGCAAGTAGAAACTAATGACTCAATGAGGCAACAAGAATCAGTCAAACAAAATCTAAAGAATGAAAAGATAGAAGAAAATGTAAAATATTTAATTGGAAAAACAACTGACCTGGAAAATAGATCCAGGAGAGAAAATCTAAGAATTATTGGCCTGCCAGAAACCCATGATGAAGAAAAGAGTCTGGACAATATCTTCCAGGAAATCATCAAGGAAAACTGCCCAGAAGTACTAGACTCAGAGGGCAAAATAGTCATCGAAAGAATCCACCATTCCCCACCCGAAAGGGATCCCAAACTCAAAACCCCAAGAAATATAGTTGCCAAATTCCAGGGCTATCAAGTGAAGGAGAAAATACTACAAGCAGCCAGAGAGAAACAATTTAAATATCAAGGTCACACAGTCAGGATCACACAGGACCTTGCAGCTTCTACATTAAAAGATCGAAAGAATTGGAACCCAATATTCCGTAAGGCAAAGGAGTTGGGACTCCAACCAAGGATCAACTACCCAGCAAAGTTCAGCATAACATTTCAGGCAAGGAGAAAGTCATTCAACGAAATAAGGGATTTCCAGAGCTTCCTGACCAAAACACCAGAACTCAATAGACAATTTGATCTTCAAATGCAGGTCTCCAGAGAATCATAAAAAGGTAAACAGAGGGGAAAAAACAAAAACAAAAACTTGCAACTCAATTAGGGCAATCTGTTTACCTCCCTATAAGGGAAGATGATACCTGTTAATCTTGAGAACTGTGCAGCTATTATGATAAAAGGGATATATGTAGAGGGAATGGGCATAAAGTAAATGATGTCATGTCAAAAATATGATTTAAGTATGAGAAGGGAATGTAATAGGAGGTGTGGAAAGGGGGAAGCAGAAAATGGCAAATTATATCTCAGGAAGAAGTACAAAACTATAGCAGAGGGAAGGAGGGGAGGGAGATGAGCATTGTTTGAGAGGTACTCTCATCTGATTTGTTCAAAGGAGGGAACAATAATCTTAAGTAGATAATCCTAACTAGCTCTATAGGTAGTAGGAGGGGAAGGGGGAAGAAAGGGGAGGGTGGCTAAAAGGGAGGAAAGAAGCAATAAGAGTAAAGGGGACTAAAAGGGAGGGGGGCTAAAAGAAGGAGGGGAAGGCTGCAGGAGGAGGGGGAGAAAAGTGAATACTATTGAGGAGGGGAAGGGAGACGGGAGAGTTAAAAGCACAAATGGTGGGAAAGAGGGTGGAGGGAAATACACAGATTGTAATCATAACTGTGAATGTGAATGGGATGAACTCTCCCATAAAACGGAGATGGATAGCAGAATGGATTAAAAGCCATAATCCAACAATATGCTGCTTACAAGAAACACATTTGAAACGGGGGGATACACATAGGATAAAGGTCAAAGGATGGAGCAGCTCATGTAAGAAAGGCAGGAGTAGCAATCCTAATCTCAGACAAAGCAAAAGCAGAAATAGATCTAATCAAAAGGGATAAGGATGGAAACTATATCCTACTAAAAGGCACTATAGACAATGAAGCAATATCATTACTAAACATGTATGCTCCAAGTGGTATAGCATCCAGATTCTTAGAGGAGAGGTTGGGGGAGTTGAAGGAAGAAATTGATAGCAAAACTATACTAGTGGGGGACCTCAACCTCCCCCTCTCTGAACTAAATAAATCCAACCTCAAAATAAACAAGAAAGAGGTTAAGGAGGTAAATAAAACTCTGGATAAGGTAGATATGATAGATCTTTGGAGAAAATTAAATGGGAATAGAAAGGAATATACCTTTTTCTCAGCGGTACATGGAACATTTACAAAAATTGACCATGTACTAGGACATAAAAATCTCACAATCCAGTGCAGAAAGGTAGAGATAATCAATGCATCCTTTTCAGATCATAATGCATTAAAAATTACATGTAATAAAAGGCCATGGAAAGAGAAACCAAAAATCAATTGGAAACTAAATAATCTAATTCTAAAGAAGGGTTGGGTTAAAGAAGAAATCATAGAAACAATCAACAACTTCATTCAAGAGAATGACAATAGTGAGACAACATACCAAAACTTATGGGACACTGCAAAAACAGTTATTAGGGGAAGTTTTATATCTCTGAATGCTTACATAAATAAAATAGAGAAAGAGGAGATCAATGCCTTAGGCTTGCAGTTGAAAAAGCTAGAAAAAGAACAAATTGAAAATCCCCAAGTAAATACCAAATTAGAAATACTGAAAACCAAAGGAGAGATTAATAAAATTGAAATAAAGAAAACTATTGAATTAATAAATAAAACCAATAGTTGGTTTTATGAAAAAACTAATAAAATTGATAAACCTTTGGTTAATCTGATCAAAAAAAAGAAAGAAGAAAACCAAATTACTAACATTAAAAATGAAAGGGGTGAACTCACCTCCAATGAGGAGGAAATTAAAACAATAATTAGAAACTACTTTGCCCAACTTTATGCCCACAAATTCGACAATCTAAACGAGATGGATGAATATTTTAAAAAATACAAATTGCCCAGATTAACAGAAGAGGAAGTTGAATACTTAAACAACCCCATCTCAGAAAAAGAAATTGAACAAGCCATCAATGAACTCCCTAGGAAAAAATCTCCAGGGCCAGATGGATTCACAAGTGAATTCTATCAAACATTTAAAGAACAGTTAATTCCAATACTACATACACTATTCTTGAAAATTGGGGAAGAAGGAGTCCTCCCAAATTCTTTCTATGATACAAATATGGTTTTGATACCCAAACCAGGAAGAGACAAAACAGAGAAAGAAAATTATAGACCAATTTCCCTAATGAATATAGATGCAAAAATTTTAAATAAGATTTTAGCAAAACGAATACAGCATCTTATCACGAGATTAATACATTATGATCAGGTAGGATTCATACCAGGACTACAGGGCTGGTTCAATATTAGGAAAACTATTAGCATTATCGATCACATCAACAACAAAGCTAACAAAAACCACATGATTATCTCAATAGATGCAGAAAAAGCTTTTGACAAAATACAACACCCATTCCTACTAAAAACATTGGAGAACGTAGGAATAAAGGGAACTTTCCATAAAATAATAAGCAGTATCTATCTAAAACCTTCAGCAAGCATTATATGCAATGGGGATAAGCATTCCCAATAAGATCAGGGGTGAAACAAGGTTGTCCATTATCACCACTATTATTCAATATGGTACTAGAAATGTTAGCTGTAGCAATTAGACAAGATAAAGATATTCAAGGAATTAGAATAGCCAAAGAAGAAACTAAGTTATCACTCTTTGCAGATGATATGATGACTTACCTAGAGAATCCCAGAGATTCAAGTAAAAAATTACTTGAATTAATAAACAACTTTGGCAAAGTTGCAGGGTACAAAATAAACCCACACAAATCTTCTGCATTCCTATATATTAGCAACAAAGTCCAACAGCAAGAGATAGAAAGAGAAATCCCATTTAAAGTTAGGGTAGACAGTATAAAATACTTAGGAGTCTACCTGCCAAAACAAACCCAGGGACTATATAAACACAATTACAAGACACATTTTGCACAAATAAAGTCAGATTTAAGTAAGTGGAAAAACATTAGTTGCTCATGGGTAGGCCGGGCTAATATAATAAAAATGACAATTCTACCCAAATTAATATACTTATTTAGTGCCATACCAATTAAACTGTCAGACAATTACTTTCTAGAGCTGGATAAAATAATATCAAAATTCATTTGGAAAAACAAAAGGTCCAGAATATCAAAGGGACTAATGAAAAGAAATGCTTGGGAAGGTGGCCTAGCGCTACCAGACCTCAAACTGTACTATAAAGCAGCAATTATCAAAACCACTTGGTATTGGCTAAGAAACAGAGAGGTAGACAAGTGGAATAGACTTGGCACTCAAGATGCAGTAGGCAAGGAATATAGCAACCTTCTGTTTGATAAACCCAAGGACCCCAGCTTCTGGGATAAGAACTCATTGTTTGACAAAAATTGCTGGGAAAACTGGATAACAGTGTGGCGGAAATTAGGCATAGACCCATTCCTGACACCGTACACAAGAATAAAGTCCAAATGGGTACATGATTTAGGTATAAAGATTGATACCATGAATAAACTGGAGAAGCAAGGAATAGTGTATTTATCAGATCTATGGAGAAGGGAAGAATTCTTTACTAAAGGAGAGATAGAATGCATTATGAAATGCAAAATGGATAACTTTGAGTACATTAAACTGAGAAGTTTTTGCACAACCAAACCCAATGCAACCAAAATCCGGAGGGATGTAGTAAATTGGGAAAAAATTTTTACAGCTAAGCTCGGGGATAAAGGCCTCATTTCTAGAATATATAGAGAACTGACCCAAATGTATAATCATACAAGTCATTCCCCAATTGATAAATGGTCAAAGGATATGAACAGGCAATTTTCAGAGGAAGAAATTAAAGCTATCTATAATCATATGAAAAAATGCTCTAAATCACTATTGGTTAGAGAGATGCAAATCAAAACAACTCTGAGGTACCACATCACACCTATAAGATTGGCAAACATGACAGAACAAGAAAATGATAAATGCTGGAGAGGATGTGGGAGAGTTGGAACACTAATTCATTGTTGGTGGAGCTGTGAGCTCATCCAACCATTCTGGAGAGCAATTTGGAACTATGCCCAAAGGGCTACAAAAATGTGCATACCCTTTGACCCAGCAATATTGCTACTAGGACTATATCCCCAAGAGATCATAAAAATGGGAAAGGGTCCCACATGTACAAAAATATTTATAGCAGCACTCTATGTAGTTGCCAAAAACTGGAAGTCAAGGGGATGTCCATCAATTGGGGAATGGCTGAATAAATTATGGTATATGAATGTAATGGAGTACTATTGTGCCATAAGAAATGATGAACAAGAAGACTTCAGAGAGGCCTGGAAGGACTTATATGACCTGATGCTGAGTGAAAGGAGCAGAACCAGGAGAACTTTATGCACAGCAACAACCACAGTGTGTGAGAGTTTTTCTGGTAGACTTAGATTTTTGTAATAACACAAGAACTTCTGAAAAAAAAAAAAATCCCAATGGTGGACCTCAAGGCAAAATGCCTTCCACACTCAGAGAGAGAAATATGGAAGTCACTCACATAATGTAGCAGATCATGTTTGTGTATGTGTATCTGTTTGTGTATCATGTTCTGATTTGTTATACGGATTCTTTCATATATCTTAGTCTGACTACATAGCATGACTATAGTGAAAATATACTCAATAGGAAAGTATATGTAGAATCTATACAGAATTGTATGCAGTCGTGGGGAGGGAGGGAGGTAGTGGGGGGTGGGTGGGGAGGGATAAAATCGCAATTGTATGGCAGTGATTGTTAAACATTAAAAAAATTAAAAAATAAAAAAAAAAGAAAGTCAAAAAAAAATTTAAAAAAAATGTTGTAATACATGGGTATAATGAAATATTACTGTGCCATAGGAAATAAAGAAAAAGAAAAAATTCAGAGAAACATGGGAAGACCTACCAACTGATGCAAAATAAAATATGTAGAACCAAAAAAAGATAATAGATGGATCTACAACGATATAAGCAGAAGAAACATCGGCAACAAAATAACTGAAACTGAATGTTCCCTATTACCTCCAGAATCAAATAGAAAATCTTCTATTTGTCATTCAAAGCCCTCATCCACTCCTACCTCTGCAGTCTTCTTGCATCCTACTCTCCCCCTTAAATCCCACCATCACCACCACCCTATATTTTCATGACACTGACCTCCTTGCTATTTCTCACACTTGATATTCCATCTCCAGGCTCAGCATTTTCAATGGCTGTCTATTTTTGGAATTTTCTCCCTCTTCATCCCTGCTTCCTAGCCTCCTGGCTTCCTTCAAGTGTCAGTCAAAACACCATCTTCTAAAAGAAGCTTTTCCTGACCCTTTTAATATTAGTGTCTTCTGTCTGTTGATAATCTCCAATTTATTCCAATTTATTCTCTTCTACATATAAATGTGTATATGTGCACATGTTTATATAATTGTGTGCATGTTTTCCCTCTCACTTGACTGGGAATTCCTTGAGAGCAAGGACAGTCTTTTGCGTTCTTTTTGTCCCTAGCATTTAGTGTAGTCCCTAGTCACTAGCAAATAGTTGTCCGTTAATAAGTGCTGGATGACTGACTGATTATGACATCATAATAACCAAACTTTGGACCAAAGAAGAAATATAAACCTTCACCTCTGCAAAGATGGGGATTATGGGTATGGAACACTACAAATCTTAGTAGACTTTGTTGATATAAATTTGATTTTGTTGAACTATTTTTTAAAATAATGGATAGCCCTCTGAAAGGAGTTGGATTATAAGTTTTATAAAAACAGAAGATACCAATTTGTAAGAAAAATTTTTAATAAAAAATATTTTCTTTGACATATGAAGAAAAGAGATTAATACAAAGTTCTCTCAGGAATCTAAGGACCTTACTCTTGAGGAAAGGACAGAGATCTAAGTCTTATTTGGTTCATTTCCATGTAGTTTCCTTTCCTTCTCACTCTCCTCTTCCCCCAAATAAGAGTGCAATGTGTTTCTTCTCTAAAATTCACATGGAATTGTTGGGACTCATTCACAAATGGTATTGCCATTTGTAACAAGATATTTTGCCAGCTTCTGAGATGGCAAGCCATGTAGATGTGCAAAGTGAGACATAGAATAATGTTTGTCTCCCGAAATCTCACTGTGTTAACTAAACAATCTGCCCTTGATAGATGGATGAGAACACTTCCATACGCATGAGGAGCTACTCTGGAGATGTTTAAACTTCAAAAAGAAGTGGAGATTATGACACACAGAAGTAACATCTCCAAAGACAACTTTTCCAAACAAAATTGAATAAGTCCCTGTGTCTATAGTCATGCTAGTCACCCTTGAATACTAAAAAGAAGATGATGATGATAATGAAGATGAAGATGAAGAAAACATCCTTTAGTATACTCCTTGCATCTATGATCAACTTAATATAATCTCTCAGGTTGGCTCCAATTTCAAACATGGCACATTTTGCATCTGAACATTTCTTTGCAGCTGAACATTTTCTCTCTCCATCCTGATTCAGTTATAAGAAATGGCCGGATGTGTGTCTCTATCATGACCAACAACTGGGGGATGAGTTGGTTTAAGAAAGCTGTTTTTTATCACAGTTCAATCAATAGAGCTGGGATGATCAATATTAATAATGAAAAATGACTTCCATTCAACACAATGATGGATTTTGCTGTGTTGAATTCCGTTTGGCCGAACATAGGCCAAGAAAGATAGGTGTACAACCTGTCAAACACTAATGAAAAAATCCTTGCTAGTTGAAAATCATTTGGGAGAATGATATTTTGGTATATTGGGGGCTATGTTCAGTGATGTAGAAAGAAAGCTAGAGAAAAGAACAAGTTTATGAAGTTTATGATTCACACAAAGGAATCAGTTTTTCAGGTTGAATGAAATGTGCCTCTCTGCCCTGTTCTTAAAGTATCTGATCTTTTAGACCATGAAAAAAAATTAAAGTGTTTCTACTGAGAGCTTTACATTCTTTTAAAGATTTATCTCATCATGGCAGGAGGATAATTCTTCAATTTAATAGACCTATGTTGGAATTCTGTAAGCAACAGCATGAAGTAGTGGACTAATAGTTGACTTTGAAGCCAGGAAAGTCTGGGTTCAAGATGAACCTCTGACACCTATTTGTTGTGTGACCCTGGGCAAATCATTTAACCTCTAAATTCTCCAGACATCACAAAAATTGCAGAGGGGGCATTGGTCAAGGGAGTGTCCTCATTCAAAGTTTCACCATATCAGTGAAACCACAGGTCCAGTTGCCATCATCAAAATTCATATTTGTTTTTCTCATCTTAGAATCTATGTATTTGAAGGAAAGGAAGGAAACATTTATTAAATACCCATCATGTTCCAGGCACTTAACAAATATCCCATTTAATCCTCACAACTCTGGGAAGTAGGAATCCTCACCATTGTTCACACAATCCTAGATTGAAGACTGCTAAGGAGGAGCTCACCATCTCCCTAGACAGAAGAGTTCTTTTTTTAAATTGAATTATTTTATTTGTTTTCAGTGTTCAACAATCACTTCCATATATCTTAGATGTTTTTCCACTCCCTCCTCGTCATTCCCTCCCCCCCAAATCCCACCCTGAAATGGCATGCAATCTTCAATAGGGTCTACATGTACATTCCTATTAAATGTATATTGCGTAGAAGAAATACAATGAATGGGAGAAACCATAAAACAAAACACAATGCAAAAGAAAATGGTCTGTTTCTGTCTACTATCCAATTCTATAGTTCTTTCTCTGGATGTGAAAGGTGTTTTGTCTCAAGAGTACATAGGAAATTTTTTAAGTCCATGCATTTCCATGAAGTAGTAAGTCTACCAGAAAAATTCTTCACATGCTGTGGTTGTTGCTGTGTACAAAGTTCTCCTGGTTCTGCTCCTTTCACTCAGCATCAGTTCGTATTAGTCTTTCCAGGCTTCTCTGAAGTTTTCCTGTTCATCATTTCTCATAGCACGATAGTATTCCATTACATTCATATACCACAACTTGTTTAACCATTCCCCAATCGATGGGCATCCCCTTGATTTACAGTTTTTAGCCATCACAAAGAGAGCTGCTATAAATATTTTTGTACATGTGGGACCCTTTCGCATTTCTATGACCTCTTTAGGATAGAGTCCCAGAAGTGATATTTCTGGGTCAAAGGATATGCACATTTTTGTAGCCCTTTGGGCATAGTTCTAAATTGCTCTCCAGAATGGTTGGATCAGCTCACAGCTCCACCAACAATGAATTAGTTTTCCAACTCCCCCACATCTTCTCCAACATTTACCATAGAAGAGTTCTCTTTTAAAGAGCTCAAATTATTACAAAGTTATTCCTTGCCTCAAACCTAAATGTACTTCCTTGTGACTTCTGCCCACAACTCCTGGTCTACTTAATCCTTCCTCCATATAAAAGTGCTTCAGATACTTGAGAATATTTCTCATGTTCCAACCTCCTTCCCTGATGTTTCTAATCTCCAACAGAAAAGTAGGCTGAATTCCTTCAATCAATCTGCATATGACATGGCCTCAAGGCTGTTCATCATTCTGGTTACTTCTCTCTGGACACTCTCCAACTTGTCATTATCTTTCTTAGACTAAGGTACCCAGAATCAAACATGATACTTCATTTGAGGTCTAATTAGGTTAAAATTCATCGGAAATATCACTTTTCTGTTCCTGGAAGATATGGCTCTCAATGAAGCCCAAGGTAACATTAGTTTGGGGAGATTCTGTTGTTGTTGCTGCTTTGTTCTGTTTTAAAGACTGGGAATCCCTATATCACCCAGGCTAGAAATGTAAGGGCTACTCATGAGCCCAATGAGCTGATCAGTGTGTGAACTCTGACTTGCTCCTATTTCTGACCTGAGCTAGTTCATCCTTCTTGGATGATCAGGCGGCCCCCACTTCCAGGGATCACCATATTGATACTGAATTTAGTGTGGTCATCCAATGGGCTTGACCCTCTACAACTCAGAATTCCCCAGTTAAAGAGATCCACCAACTTCAGCCTGTTTAGCAGTGGGGACCACAGACATGCACCCACCTACATTAACCTTTTTAACTACTATGTCACCCTACTTACTCCTATTGCGCTGGTAATCTACTAAAACCCCCCCCCAGGTTATTTCATGTATAGCCATGCTTATTCTCCCATTTTGCACTTGTGATGTTAATTTTTTTATACCCAAATTTAAAAATTTGCATCTATCCCTGTGGCCTATCATCTAATTAGATTCAGCCCAGTGTTCTAGTCCATTAAGATACTTTTGAATCCTGGCTTGTGACATCTTCAAATTTAATGAGCATATCATCTATACCTTTATTCTAGACATTGATCAAAACATCAAATATCACAAGGTCAAACACAGATGCCTGAGGTCCTTCCATTAAAGACTTCCTTTGATTTATATGATCATCAGAAAGACTTTATGCCTTCTAGTCTTATTTGCTTCTCATCCATATATTCCAACAAATCATAATTAAGGATCTAGCCCATGGTAGTCAACATAATCTTAGAGCACCTTCACCTTAAGAAGTAAAGAACATCTCATAGGAAACTATATTTTGTTTTATTTAATAGTATTTTATTTTTCTAATTACATGTAAAGACAATTTTCAACATTCATTTTTGAAAGATTTTGAGTTCCAAATTTTTCTGCCTCCATCATTCCTTTCCTCCCTCTCTCCCCAAGACAGCAAGGAATCTGATATGGGTTATACTTGTGCAATCATGTAAAACATATTTCCGCGTAAGTCATGTTGTGAAAAAAGAAACAGAACAAAAGGAAAAAATATATTAACAAGTGAAAATAATATGCTTTGATCTTCATTCAGATTCCATCAGTTCTTTCCCTGGAAACAGATGTCTTTTAGAATTGTCTTAGATCATTGGATTGCTGAGAAGAACTAAATCAATCACAGTCAATCATCGCACGATGTTACTGCTACTGTGTACAATGTTCCCCTGCTTCTGTTCACGTCACTCAGCATCAGTTCATGTAAGTCTTTCCAGGTTTTTCTGAAATCCACACGCTCATCATTTCTTATAGCACAATAGCATTCCATTACATTCATACAGCACAACTTGTTTAACCATTGCCCAATTGATGGACATCCCCTTGATTTCTAATCTTTGCCAACACAAAAAGAGCTGCTATAAATATTTTTATAAATGTAGATACATTTCCCTTTTTATGATCTCTTTGGCATACAGACCTAGCAGTGGTATTGAGGATCAAAGAATAGGCACAGTTTGTCCTTTGAACATAGTTCTAAATTGCTTTCCAGAATGGTTGGATCAGTTCACTATTCCACCAACGATGCATTAGTGTCCCAATTTTCTCACAATACTCCAATACTTGTGATTTTCCTTTTCTGTCATATTAGCCAATCTGATAGGTATGAGGTAGTATCTCAGAGTTGTCTTAATTTGCATATTCCTCTAATCAATAGTGATTATGAGTGTAGATAACCTTGATTTCTTCAACTGAAAACAGCCTGTTCATATCCTTTGACCATTTATCGATGGGAGAATGACTTGTATTCTTATAAATTGACTCAGTTCTGTATATATCTTAGAAATGAGGCCTTTATCAGAGACATTGGTTGTTAAAATTATTTCTTAGCTTTGTGCTTCCCTTCTAATCTTTGATGCATTGGTTTTGTTTGTGAAAAACTTTTTAAGTTTAATATAACCAAAATTATCCATTTGACATTTCACAGTGTTCTCTGTCTCTTGTTTGGTCATAAATTCTTCCCTTCTCCATAAATCTGGAAGATAAACTATTCCATGCTCTCTGAACTTGCTTGTGGCCTTCATGTCTGAATCATGTACTCATTTTGACCTTATCTAGGTATGTGGTGTAAGATGTTGATCTATACCTCATTTCTGCCATACTATTTTCCATTTTTTCCAGCAATTTTTGTCAAATGATGAGTTCTTATACCAGAAACTGGAATCTTTGGGTTTATCTAACAATAGATTACTGCAGTCATTGATTATTATGTTTTGTGTACCTAGTTTATTACTCTGATTTCTATTTCTTAGCCAGTATCAAATAGTTTTGATGATTGCCACTTTAAGATATAGTTTTAGATCTGTATGACTGTCACCTTCCTTTGCATTTTTCATTAATCCCCTTGAAATTCATGATTTTTGTTCTCCCAGATGAATTTGGTTATTATTTTTTCTAGTTCTACAAAATAATTTTTGGTAGTTGGATTGGTATGACACTGAATAAGTAAATTAATTTAGCTTCATAGGAAACTTTCTAAGAGATAGCACTACCTGGAACCTGAAACTCAAACTATCCTATCTTGAATTTATCTTTCCCCCTAAAGCTGAGACTACCTTTTGTCTTTGCGATTTTAATCAGTGTCTTCACTCTGACTCTTAGGTTCAAAATCTTGATCTTTTTTTTAACTCTTCACCCCTTATATCTAATTGATGACCAGATCCTTTCAATTCTACATCTTTCCATGATATTCCCCACTTTCTCTTGCAGTGCCATCACCTCAGGACTAATTCTATAGACTCTTAAAGTCTTCATGCTTCAAATTTCATTCTCTCTTCTACCCCTCATACCACTGTTAGAACAATCTCCTTTACATATAGACCTCATCACCTCACTACACTACTCAAAATTCTTTAAGAGCCCCTTTTGCCTACTAAGTAAAATTCAAATTTCCACTTGAAGCTTTCCATTTGCCATCCCACATTTTTCATGCTTGTGTCATAAAATGTACCAAACTTGAACTATTGAATTATAATCTGACCCCTGAACATGACCTGTACTCTCTCTCTTTTTTTTTTTTATTTAGTTCTCTGGGTATGTACCATAGGTCATAAACCCCAACCAGAAAGTATTAAATACCATATTAGATATGTAAATATCATGTCCTATGTAAGTTTTATACATCCTAGAACCTACCACAACATCTTGCACCTAGTAGGCATCTAATGAATACTACTCTGTAGTATGATAGAAAGGGAATTAGATTTGGAGTCAGAGGACTTTGGTTCATTGTTTCCTTGGACAAGTCACTAATCCTTTCCACCCCTCAGTTTCCTCATCTGTAATATAACAATTGATGAGTGCCATAGCTAGGGTTAAGAAGTCACTTCTCCCTGAGTTCAAATCTGCCCTCAGACCCTTACTATCTATGTGTGACCCTGGGCAAATGTAATAGCAAGCACCCTGGCATGCCCAGGATAGTTGCTAAGACAGGTTCTTAGATCTTCTTTAGTTAGTAAAGATAGTTGTTTAAAGGGTAAACAATCTTCTTTAATTACATCCACTAGGTCAGGGGGAAAGTCAGCACCCTAAACTTCAGAGAAAATACAAACAGAGAAAATATAGAGATAATATGAGCAGAGAAATAAAGACCAACAGACAGGGCTCTACTGTCAGAATCAAAGCACTTTACATACGTCACTGGATCGAGAGAGCCTTTACATCTGAGCAGTCAGGGGTTCCGAACATATGACTACTCAGTTTCAACCAGGAAATCACAAGGTCTTCCTCATAAGTGAGCCCCAAAACCTCTCAGAACATACACTCTTTCAGCTAATAGACTCAGAGCCAGAAGTCATCACAACCCTCGTGACTCAGTGCCTAATTTGAAATTGGCAAAAAGTATTAAAGCTTTCCTACAAAGCTTCCTACAAGCAAGCTTCCCCTAAGCAAGCTTCCCTTAATGGGCTCCATGTGAGGTCTATTAATGGGTGGGGAAAATCTTACATCCCATTAACATTACAGCAAGTCACTTCACCCTATTTGACTCAATTTCCTCATCTATAAAATGAGCTGAAGAAGGAAATGGCAAACCATTCTAACGTCTTTGCCAAGAAAACCCCAAAAGCAGTCCTGAAACAACTTAACAACAGCGACAAGATCTTCTAGCTCTACATCAATGTTCTGATGAATGACTCTTCTTTTAATGTCTCTGGAGTATCCATGGGTTATATCAGTTTCCTTTAAAATTTATTAAAAATTAATTTTTCCACAACAGGGAAATTGTCGATCTTTACTTAGATTTGAAATTTCCCTGATGCATTCAGCTCTCATTTCTCTAATTGTCTCTGTTTACACTGGTATGCCAAATAGTACCTTCCTATGATTTTTCACTCACATTACAATGTTCATTGCTGCACAAGACCCTTATGTTCGTTATTTTATATTTAATGAGGGAATTGTTCTTGCTCTGATTATATTGTCAAGGGGAGACCTTCATCAGCCAAAGCGGCAGAAATAGTGAAAGCCTAAAAAACTCATCCCACCTGGACATGCTACAAAGCTGAAGGTCTCTTTCTAGTCAACAATGTCTCTCCAGTGTGTTCATTAAAATGAGCTTTCATCAAAATCACCGAATAGAGAAATGAAGATTGGCAGGGCTGAAGACTGACTTTATATCTGTTCCTAAATAGCTTCGTCACTGCCAAAGTGGTAGAAAATGAAGTATACTACAATTAAAGATCATGGCAGGGTCTATACAATTAGACACAGTGATCGGTGGTTAAATTGATAATGAGGACTGACTCCACAACTTGTTGTAAGTAAAAATTAAATCAATAAATCAACTTATCCCAGTTCCTACATACAACTGTTTGAACTACTTCTGATGAATTCACTAGTTTTTAAATTGAAATTGTTGAGTTGAGCAGTTGCTGGGGCACTGCAAATACTACTTTTATAATTTATAAATCTCAGCATGTCCAGTCCCAAAAGCACTATGGATATTTAACCAATCCAGTTACCTTAAATGCAGGCTCTTCAAATCACGAAAGGGGTCCTTATATAGTTTAGCTTGGGGACAAGAAGTTACCTCTTACTATGGGATATCATTAAGTAAAATGTGTTTATGAAAAGCTAGCCTTACTTTAGGGTTTTACTGAGTCATTGGATGTGCGTGATGCTGTTCTGAAGTCAGAAAATCTGGGTTCAAACCTTCCCAACTCTGCTATTTGCTGCCTGTGTGACCTTGGGCAGCTCCCCATCCCCTCTGGGTCTTAGTTTTCTCATCTATAAAATGAGGGAATTGGACTAGATGACATTTGAGGTCCTTTCCAGCTCTAAATCTGTCATCTATAGTGTGTGATTGTCAGGACATAGAGCCCAAAAGGGACATGGCCTGGACATATGATCATAGAGTCACATTTAGAGCTTATAGGGATCTCAGAGGCCAGCTGGACCAACCTTCTCATTTTTAGTGAATGGCATGCTTAATAATTCTAGGCCTTTAAAATAAACATTTAGAAAAAGGTCCTCTTGGTTTTTTTCTGGAAATTACAAAATGAGAGATCTCCAGAAGGGCCTACAAAAGGAAAATGACCATTATAAGTACCACATTCCCTCCCCTGCTCAAGAAACTCCCCATGGTTTATAATTGTATCAGGTCTAATCCCCTGTGTTTAGCATTTCCCAACCGGACTCCAGTCTAATTTTCCAGGTCAATTACACATTAGTTAGCAGTTCTCATGCACACTATGCTCCGGCCAGACTGGCCTGCTTGTGTTTTCTGTACACGATGTTCCATCTCTAGTCCCCTGTCCTTCACAGAATCATTCCTGCTAGAACGCATGTCCTCCTCACCTCCAAGTCGGAGCATCCTCTGACTCCTTCAGGCCTCTGCTGAAGTGTTTGCTTCTCCATGAGGCTTTTCCTCATTTCCCCACTTGTTTGGGTTTTCCCCTCACCCCGAAATCATTTCATTTTGCTTTGTATGTATGGAATGTGGCTGGAACAAAGCATGTACAGATATTCCCTGTCTGCTTCTTCCCAGCCATATATGGCTAGGTCCTTTGGAGATGATAAATTTTGTTAGAAACCCCAGCTAAGTCTTCACTATGGCAAGGCAATTCTTTCACATCTTCATAATTAACTCATGGGGTAGCCAAGTGGTGCAGAGAATAGAGTGCTGGACCTGATTTCAAATCTAGCCTCTTATGCTTACTAGCTGCATGGCCCTGGGCAAATCACAACTCTGCCTCAGTTTACTCATATGTAAAGTGAACAGGAAAAAGAAATGGCAAACCACTCCAGTATCTTTGCCAAGAAAAGCCCAAAGGAGTCATGAAGCATCAGACACGACTGAAAACGACTAAGCAACAACAAATTAACTCACTATCCCACTTACCATAGCAATTCTTCCAAATATCTTCATCCTTCCTCAAATCTCCCATGGCTCCCACCTACTCAACTGAGAAGTTTGTTTCATATTTTACTGAAAAGAAATGAAGTTATTTGTCAAGACTGCCATTATCTTTTCTCCTCCTCATCTCTCATCACCCATACACTTTCTATCAATATCCTCTCCTTTATCTCTGTGTCACATGAAGAAATGGCTTTCTCCTTAATAAAGCAGAGACCTGTTTATGCTCAAGTGATCCCATTTCATTCTGGCTTAAGATTGCCCCCTTCATCATCTCCACCTTCTCACTGATCTTTAATATCGTTGGCTGCTTCCCTACTTTTTATAAACATGTCCATGTCTTTCCCACCCTCAAAAGACATCAATTGATTTTTCCTCCCCCACTCACCATCAGTCTATATCTTTTGAGGCTAACCTCCCTAAGAAGGGCATCTGTAATTGATTCTTCCACTTCCTTTTCTCTCTCTCTTTCTGTAACTCATCTTTCCTCACTCTCTACACTCTCACTTCTGACCTCCTCATTCAATTGAAATTGCTCTCTCCAAAGTTACCAACAATCTCTTAATTGAAAATCTAATGGACTTTTTTCAGTCCTCATCCTTCTTGACCTCTCTGCAGCTTTTGATTCTCTCTTCTCCTTAATACCCTCTTCTCTCTAACCTTCCATGGCAATATTCTTTTCTGCTGTCCTCCTGCCAGTCTGACTATCCATTCTCAGTCTCCTTTGTTGGGTCTTCATCCTCCATCCTTCTTATGCCAATTAACCATAGGTATCCCTCAGGGTTCTGTCCTGGGCCATTTTCTCTTCTCTTTCTACATCTCTTCACTACATCAGTTTCAATGAGTTCAATCTTTACCATGACTTTGTCCTCTGCCCTCTCCTCTTCTTCTTTCCAATCTAACTCTAAGGGACTTCCCCTCCCAGATTGATTGTTTATGAAGGCTAACTAGACCAATTTTTGCCTCAAATTCTTACCTAACCTTTCCTTAATGAATGAGCATTGCCTCAGATAAACTGAGATTTAGGAAAGACCTTAGTCTAAAAAGGTCAAGGTCTCACACTGAATCCATTGCCAGTTGCTCTGACCTCTGCCTTGCCACTGAACTCTGATGACTCTGGAGGAGAGAGTGAGGCTGATGACTTTGCACAGCTCTGCCTCACTTAAATCCTATTCACTTGCAAGTCAACATATCACTCTCCTGATATCATTGGTCCTCTTCAAGAACAAAGGATAAATAACAACAATATATTGGTGATTTCATCTTCACACATGTTCAACTGACATTTCAATGCATATAACCCTCAAACCATTATGTACAGAAGTAATTTGTCCTTTGAGGTCAAGTCCTCAGATTTTAGAATGGCCTTCAGTTCAGCAACAATCACCTACCCCAGAATACCAAATATTCCAATACCTCAATATCAATACATCCTATCCAAAATTCATCATCTGCCCCACTTAAACCTTCTTCCCAACTTCTCCCTAGCAGTAGCATTGCTGTCCCTCCAACCACCAGACTTGAAACTCCTTAATTGTCTTATACAGGAATTCTCCTTTGCTTTACCACACTTTACTTTTTATCATAGTCACCATACATGTCATATTCTATCTATCCACTCCAACCCAATATAATGTAAAATTCATTAGGTAGGGACTATTCTGTTTCGGCTTAGCATATCAAGTGCTTAGGACTTGCCTTCAACACAGGAAGTCCTGAATGAATGTGTCAAATTGGATTGCATCATGAATATAATCCTGTATCATAACGTGGGAAAAAATTTCTTTGGGAAGAGAGAGAAGATTAACTTTTTGCCACATAAAATGCTAATTTTACCCAAAAGATCAAAGAAAAAGTAAGCAACAATTTAATAAAGTATTTTTTCTTCTAATTTCAACTCATCTTCCCTATGAAATCTACCCTTTCTGCCAATGTTGCAAGCTCAGAGTCACCTTCAGCTCTTCAGTCTTATCCCTTATCCTTCATACCTTACTCAAGGTCAAGTTGTGCTGTTTCTACCTTTACATGACTCAAATCCAAATCATCCTTGATCAGGCTGACATCCTCTCTCACCTGGATGATGGATGGCAATCATTGGAAATTGTTATCTTTAGCTCTAATCTCTTCCCTCTCCAATACATTCTCCACAAAGCAACTTAAATAATATTCCCAAAGAAGAGAGGATCCTATCACCACCCCCTCAAGAAACCTAGTGCCATCTTATTGCTTCTAGGATAAAATACAAACTCCTCTGGCATTCAAACACAATTGTACTCCAACCTCTCTTTCCAGACTGATTATTATCCCTGTCTCCCCTACCCTCATACACAAACAAACAATCTGACCAAAGTGGACTTCTTGGTGTTTCTGGTATATTCATAGGCTATCTCCCATGTTTGAAATGTTCTCCTATATCACCACATAGAAGAATTCCTAGTTTCCTTCATAATAGAACACCTTTTTTGATCCTCACACTCTACTAGGTATTAGTGTTTCTTCCTCACTCCCCGAAATTAATACTGTCTGTTTATATGTAAACATATTTTTATATTTAAATAATTATTATTTTATAAATAAAATTATATTTTATTTATTTTCTAATTTAATTTACCTTGATAGAACATAAGTTCCTTGAAGGAACAGATGATTTCATTTTGATCATTTTATGCCTGGTTCTTTGCACAATACCTTTTTCATAATTAGAACACATTATGGATTCTGGAATCTAGTGTAACCTTCCAAAGGATCAAAACCTGGCCCCATTAACATGAAAAAAGCTATTGAACCACATGGTGTATATGTCCGTACACACACACATGCATACATATATATACATACATATACACATGTAGTATGTTCATGTGTACATATACACATAGATACCTATATGTACACTGCATATGTGTACGTGTATCTGTATATATGCACATATGTAGCATTTTAAAAATACAAACACATATACATACATCTAGGTGGTCCAGTTGATAGCTGAACTTGGAATTAGGAAGACAAGTTTAAATCTGGTTTTAAATACTCACTAGCTTCATGACTCTGGGCAAGTCATTTAACTTGTTTGCCTCAGTTTCCTCATCTGTACAATGGGGTAATGATAACATTTGCCTCACCAGGCTGTTGTAAGGATCAAATTAGATAATATTTGTTAAAAAAAAAAAAACAACACTTCCCACAGTGCCTGGCACATAGTAGATATTACGCACTATGTAAATGTTAGCTACTACTGGTAGTAGTAATATTTTTAGTAATATGTATATACATATATATATTCACATTTTTCTAGCTCTGTCATACTTTACAGACTTCAAAGGATTATTGTCAATTCTGCTCTGGTTATTATTTGCATAAAATAATTTAATCAATCTCTGCCAGCATGAATGCCCTCCTCTCTCTCCAGATTATTTTTGTACTTAGTCAACTATTAACACCTGCCTGAAATAGACTGCATGAAGCTGATCTCTCTGTGAATGACTGGTTTGGCACAAGCTACTGGCAATCCTATATTTGACCGGTTCTGTTATCACACTTTCTCATGCCTGGCATGGTAAGTGAGCATGCATGGTTCACACAGTGAATGCCTTAAAAACTTTCAAGGGCAATGGGGCACACTAATGACCCCATGTGATCCTTGATTCCTAAATCTATCCTTGCCTAGAGACTGAGAAATAATGTTACTAATAATAGTGATGATAAATAAGCTAAAATCGTAATGGAGTTTCTGACCACAAGTATCACAGAATGTGTCATAAAACAGAATCCTTCCCAACTGTAATATTCATTTGTTTGTACAAGAGAGATTATTTCAGTCAAGACCTCAAACTCTTTGATAAGAAGCATTACAAAAGCATGTATGCCCTTCAAAATTGGTCAGGATTACATTGAGTCTACAGGATACATTTGATTTGTGACAGGATCCTACGTGGTTCTCAGGGATTTTGAACCACCAGAATTATAACAGCTTATTTCAAATTCTCGTTTCTCCTGAAGTCAAGTGGAAATGAGGAGGGAGAGCAAAAGGAGAAATCAAAATATCTTCAGATCCTATAGAAGAGGGTCTAGGGATTCCAGAGGAGACAAATTTTATCTCTTAGACCCCCATGACCAGGTAAAACAAACTAAAACTAGAGTCTTGATTAGAAACAGCGATGAAAGAAAAGTTTCCTTTAGGATAATGTGGAAAGAATATTTTACTAAGAGGCGCAGTTGAGGTTAATTCTAAATGACTTTGGATAAGTCACTTCATATTTTTATTTCATTTATTTTATTCTGAACTTAAGAAATAAAGTATTTGCATAGCATAGCAGAATTTAAAAAAAAAAAGATGATAATACACGAAACTGAAAATCTGTTATGTACAACATGGTATTCCCCTCCACCCTACAGATGACTCCCATTAGACATGAATGTGTATATATTTATGTAAAATCATACTTCTATTTAGCAGTTCTTTCTCTGGATGTAGACAACATCTTCTTTCATATGTCTTTTGTGGTTAATTTGGGTATTTGTAATAGTCTAAATGATTTAGTCACTCAGAGTTGTTCTTAAAAACAATATTGTAATTGTATACAACATTCTCTTCATTCTGATCGTTTTGTTTTTCATTATTTCCTGCAAATCTATCCATGTTTTTCTAAGACCACTGAGCTCATCATTTCTTATAGCACAATAGTATTCTATCACAATCATAAGTTACTTTATTTCAAAGCCCTTTAAATGTTCCCTCCCCTTTCCAGGCTTCTTACATCTTCCTGATCCCACCACACTCTGATTCACTGACGAGGGTCTCCTTGCTCTTCCTTGAGCAAGACACTCCATCCTCCAACTCCATTTTCAATGATTCCTCCCTATGCCTACAATTCTCCTCATCACTGTCTCCAGTCTTCCTTGGCTCCCTCCAAGTTCCAGATAAAATCCCACCCTCTTCAAGAAGAAATTTTTGCCAATCCACCTTAATGCTAATACCTTTCCACTATTATGTCCATTTTCCCTACATGTTGCTTGCTCTTAGGTGTTTGGTTGCAGTCTCCTCCATTAGACTGTGACCATCTTGTGAAAAAGGACTACCTTTTGCTTTTTTTTTTTTTAATCCCCATAGCTTAGCACAGCAGGCATTTAATGAAAGTTAGTCAACAGACTGACACTTCATTTCTGTGCTCATTTCACTTATAAAATGAAAGAGTTGGACAGACTGAGCTCTACGACCCCTTCCTGCTCTGGAAATCTGTAAGGATAAGATTTTTGTGACGAATACGCAGTGTGGCATGGTAAATAGAGAGCTGGACTTGGAAGCAAGTAGACTTGGATTCAAATCCCATCTTAGTTACATGTTTACTGAGTAAAGCTGAGTATGTCGCTTGACCTTTCTCAGCCTCAGTTTGCTTAATCCATGAAGTATTCCAACTCCTCAGGGATGTTCTAAAGATCTGGGGTAATGCATGTAAAGCATTTTGCAGACTTTAAAGTTTTGTGTAAATGTTGGCTCTTAGATGATCCCTAAAGGTCCCTTCAGGCTCTGAGTTTCTATCCTTATATAGAGTGCAGATCTACACACTCTTCTTACAACAGATCATTACCCAATATAGCCAACTTCTCATCAGTGATAAAGAACCAAAAATAACGGAATAGATATGGTCAATTTCTCTGTCTCTCTCTCTCTCTCTCTCTCTCTCTCTCTCTCTCTCTCTCTCTCTCTCTCTCTCTCTCTCTTCTCTCTCTCTCCCCCACCTCCCCTCCTCTCCTCTCTGCTTTCCCCTCCCTCCCCTCTCTCCCCTCTCTTCCTTTCCCTTTCCTTCCTCTCTCTGTGTCTGTCTGTCTCTCTGTCTGCTCTCTGACTCTCTTTTTCTCTCACCCCCCCCACCCTCCTCTCCTCTCTTCTCTGATTTACCCTCCCTCCTCTCTTTCCCCTCTCTTCCTTATCCTTCCCTTCTTTCTCCTTCCCTCTTTTCTGGGAATGCCAACCCAACGTAAATGTTCTTTGTTCCTTAGGAGGCTTAGCTGCTGAGACCAGTCAGAACTCACTTCTCTGAATCCCTGCAAGGGTTTCCTTCTTTCTGATTGCTTTCAGGACTCAAAATCTCTTTGTCCTCAAACACCAACCACACCCCTCCTGCCTTAGTCTCAGCTTTCTTTAATCTACACTGAAGACTTCTTCAAAAATTCCCATGAAGACAAAAAAGTCTATCCCACTACACATCTCTCACAATCCTTCCTCTCCAAGAAATAACAAAAAAAGATCCCTTTTGACTACAATTCCCATGAGCCTATACAGTCACATTATTGAGCATGATTACATAAGTCATTGAAATGTGTTTACTCCAGACACAAGAAGCCTAGAAAAGCTGCTGCCATCGGGAAGTTTGTGCTCAGAATCTCTCTTACGTAAACCTCAGGGAAGAGGCTCTGGACTTTAGCAGAGAGCCCAGCCCTACCTGATTCCCCTCCTGGTTAAAGCATGGTCATTCCCAAAACATTTGTCACCTTTGAAGTGGTGTCCCCTGGTCAATAGTCAACTCTGCTCATTCTGTCTACAGTCCTACACCCTTTATTTCAGACTTTTGCTGCTTGCCTCCTCCTAGACTTTGTCTTCTGGGGAATCTTCTACAAACCATCTCTTGGCTCAATGCAAGGCTAGAATTTTTAAGAACTTTATCCTTTATTAAATGCCTTTATTTCTTATGCATGTCTAGCTAGTAGATACATTGACTAAGTGGCACAAATGTGGTAAGTTCATAGATTTAGAGGTCTAAAGGGTTGTTATCAGTCATCTAGTCAAATCCCTTCAGCTAAGGAGGCAGTGAGGTGGCACAGTGGATAGAGTCCTGGGGTCTGGACTCAAAAAGACCTGAATTTAAATCTAGCCTCATACATTTATTAGGATCTGACCCAGAGAAAGTCTGCCTCAATTTCTTCAACTATAAAATGAGAATGATAATAGTACCTACCTTCTAGTGCCATTAAGAGGATCAAATGGGATAATGTTTGTAAAGAACTTAACACAATGCCTGGCACATAATAGTAACTTAATAAATGATTGTTTACTTCATTTTAAAAATGAGAAGCTTAGGCCCCAAAATGTTGTAGTTTGCTCAAGGTCATAGAGATGGAATTCAAAGCCAGGCTCTGTGACTCCAAATCCAGTCTTCCTGCTACTTCCCAAGACTTCCTTTCTTATACTTCACAAAATCCTGGCTTCTCAGATTTTAGAAGGATCTTGAAGGTAGCAATGGAGTACAGTTAGAAAGTGGACTAATTCTAATATCAGAAGATGTGCCTCTAACATTCACAACATGACCTCGGTTTCTTCATCTTTAAAAATGAGTGGACTATACTAGAGAGTCTCCATGGTCCCTAGAGGCCTCTACATTCACACGGTCCAAACGGGCTTATGTTTTTACAATTCGAAATGTTAACAGCATTGTTCATATATTTTTTTATCTTCTCTCTATATGTTACCTATGCATTTTCCCTTTTCCTAAAAAAAAAAAAGGATTGTTTTACTAATGAAAGTAGGATGGTGACCTGTGGTCGTTGGCAAAGCTGGCATGATGGGCTCATATGATCAGAGATTTAGACGTAGAAAAGATTATAAAGATCACTGAGTGTTCCAGTTCCTCTTTCAGAGGAGGGAAGCAAGGCCCAGGGTCACACATTTAGGAAGTCAGCATCAGAATTCAAGCCTGACTCTCTACTAGCCTTGCCAAATAGCTTCTGGAGGCAAGCTGATCTGTTTGCTTTTAATCAGCTCCTAATGATTTTTGTACTCCAATAATAGTTTCCCCTACTCACCTACCAAAATGTCAGTGGGGTGGGGGGGAGTCTGTATTCACCATCATAATCAGATTCTCTCCTACTTTTGTCTACATGTTTCTTTCTTTTTATAACCCAAGCCCAACCTTGTCCCCATGGAAACAAAAGCATGGGAGCTTCCAGGCTTTCTCCTTACTTGATTACACTGAGACTTCTTCCCATGTCTTCAGATAATCATCACTTGAATCTTACTAGTAATGTTATTTGCAATATTTATTTTCTTTTTTTGCTGGTTAAGTATCTTTATTTTTGTGGAGGCAATTCTCTACTCTCTCACTATGCTTTCAATAATTATATTCTAACGAATGCCTACGTAACAAAACAAAGTGTCACTTCTGATCCAACCCCAAAAGTACCAGTATAGCCTTTGGATAACACCTTGATGGGAACTACTCTGCATTTGTAGTTACTGCTGAATGTTCTTTGGGACTCTAGAAGCAGCAGTATCCAGAGGCTGCCAGTGATAATCTACTAGAGAGTCATATAGCTCTTCGCTTCCCACCATAAATTCCTTGGTCAGGTTCTCAATAACCAAGGGAATCTGTGGATCTTCACTTTGCTCCTTGTAGTCCAAGTCTCTGACACTGCCAGAATTTCAGCTAGCTCTTTAGTGTTCTCCTTTGCAGAGGAGACATTCTGAACATTCTCATAAAATATAAAGTTATAGTTATATTCAAAATATGGTTCAAAGTTTGACTGCAAATGGCAGGTTTGGTGCTGTTGGTAATAGGTACCATAGGGGCCAAATTGTAACTCAGCCTTCATCAGTTTAGTTACCAAATTAATTACTGAAAGAGTAAAGATGGGAGGTGGACCCAATTCCTCTTCTGGATTTCTCAACTTCCTCATTTGAGAAAATGGAATAATCATTTATACAATGTCTACTATGTGCCAGGCATTGTGCTAAGTGCTTTATGAATATACTCATTTGATCCCTGTAACATAGGTAGGTGCTGTTGAGGAAACCAACATAGGCAGTGGCTAAATGACTTGTCCTGGGTCACACAGCTACCAAATGTTTGAGCCTGGATTTGAACTCGGGTCTTCCAGAGTCCAGATCTAGCACTCTATCCTCTGCAGTACCTAGCTGCCTAGATGTCCTTCAGCAAGTACTTTTATCCAGTTCTAAGCACTCCACATGGCCTGCTTCATCTGCCTTCATGGCTGTTGGAACAAATTGTTCTCATCCACCCATTCCACCAGAGGAAGACTTCACATGCTTGGGGTAGACATCCCCCTAACTCACCAATGAGTTTGAGAACCCTTGGTTACCCTCAACCTGGTTTGGCCCATCTGCTGAAACAGTTTACCCAGGTGTGGCCACTGTGCATGCTGTAGCTTCTTGGTGGATGCCAAAGGTGAAAAGAGCCCCGAAAAGGGCTCGGCAGCCATCACACCAAAGGTACTGGTCCTCCCTGAACACACCCCAGCTGTTTAGGGCACCTTTTCTAGCCCCCTTCCTCACACCAGAAGGTGAGTAGTGCAATCCTTAAAAGGTTGCTCAGACACCCAGGAGGCAGCCGAGTCCCACTGCTGCTTCCAGTGAGAAATGACCCTGTGGCCTGGGCTGCCTGTGTGCAGGGCTGTGACTACAGCTCCCAGTGTATCTGCACCTGCTGCTTCATCACTTGCCTGGTGCCACAGGACTTTGAGGCATAATAGTGAAATGGTATGGGTGATGTCTTTTGATTCATGTATAAATTGGATTTAAGTGAGGCAGAGTTGCATGAAGTCGTCAGCCTCACTCTCTCCTCCAGAGTCATCATAGTCCAGTGTCAGGACAGAGTCAAGATGGCTGGTGAAGGCTCAGGGTACAATGGATGATCTTGGTGTCTTTGGTGTCTAACCAAGCAGCTCCTAGTGTCCTCTAGGTGAGAGACTCCATTTAGCAAGGTGATAGAGGTCTGTACCTGCACCAAAACCTCCATTACAAATATAATTGACTTCCTTTATAATACAATTATATTTTATATATTTAGAAATTACTCTGAGAAGTATATAGGCTTTACTACATTGCCAAAGGGGTCCATGACCATGACACAAAAATGGTTAAGAACTTCTGCCTTAGGACAAATGTGTTTATCCAATTAGTTAGTCAGTCACTAGGTAATTGGAAACAATTAAGCCTTAGGGGGAGAGAAGGAGGAAGAAATTGGAAACATCCCAGGCCCACCCACCCACCCACCACAGTAATTCATCTGGGCCTGTCCTCTAGGCAGTAAAACATGTTCCAGACTTTTCTGAACCCTTCCTTCTGCTTCCCTCCCATCCCCACATTCCCCTCCTAACACTACCCTTTTTAACCTTAATTGCATCAATTACCTCGTCAGTGGCTACCTAATTGGACAAACTCATTTGTGCTAAAGTGTTAAGGGGTAATATTGGCTTAATTAAATTTTATGCCTCCCAGATAATGGATATGAATTTCTACAGAAATTTTTTAATGTCTCACTCAAAGAATTCATTCTCACTTTGAAGGACATGACATAATGGAGAGATAACCAGAATCTAAGCCAGGAACGTCTGGGTTCAAATCTAGTCTCTAAAACATCTTAGCTGTGTGACTCTGGGTAAGTCACTTAAACTCAGTGCTCTAGGCAGATCTCTAAGATTATAAATAGCAGAGAAGATGCTGACCTGCATTAATGACTGGAATTTCCTCTCTTGAGAGTTTCTTATATTAATGATGTAACAGTCCTTATCTTTATGCCCTGAACAGAGAAAAATGGCAGATACAATGGTAAGCTGTTAGGAAAGATCCTTGAAACATTCCAGTTGAAAACAAATGAGGAGCCTCAATTTAAACTAGTTACACAGGTATCTCTCCCATTTAAAACTAGGGCTAGTTGTAGCTTCACCTATAAGGGAATCCAATGGCATAGACCTGAAATATAAACATTGCAGGAGAGGAAGGAGGAGGAGGAAGAGGTAGAGGAGGTTATCTCATTTGATCTTCCACTATCACCACTCTAGGAGTAGTTATTATTATCTATTACTATCTATTATCTATGATTATCTATTAATAATAGATACAATTATCAAATTTCACAGAAGAGGAAACCGAGGCTGAGGAATTATAATCGACTTTCCTAGGGTCATACAGCTAGGAAGTATCTCAGGTGGAATTAGGACTCTGTTCCTTTCTGACTCCAGGTCAAGCATTCTATCCACTGTGACACCAACTAGCTGCATGATTAGTGCAAAATTCTGATGTAGATATTATAAAAGCTTTTATGACATCCAAGAGTATGGCATTTACCTTTCTAACTAAAACAAAGTATTTTGATCTTGATCTTTATGATAATTTTTATAAATCCCCAAAATATTTCTGGTCCTTGAGTTTGGCTCACTCTATGCTAGATGGCATAGTAGATAAAGTGCCAGGTCTAGAGTTAGGAAAACTCATCTTCATGAGTTCAAATCTGGCCTCAAACACTTACTAGTTGTGTGATCCTGGGCAAGTCACTTAACCCTATATGCTTCAGTTTCCTCATAAGAAAAATGAGCTGGAGAAGTAAATGGCAAACCACTCTAGTATCATTTACCAAGAAACCTCAAAATGGGATCACAAAAGAGTTGGAATACAACTGAAAACAACTAAACAACAACAGAAATGCCAAAATAGCCAAACTAACCCTTCCATGAGCGAAAAGTTGTCGAGTAGAGGAGAAATGTGGTTTCTATTGGCTCTTCTGTTGCACAAAGAATCAAGGGGAGGGGAGACACTTGTCCTCTTAGAAATGTATGGATTTCACCTCCCTCCATTTATTGGATGGGTAGCAGGCTATCAATGTGGACTGTTGTATACACTATGAAACAGCATTTAGCACAGTGCCTGCTAAATAGTAGGTGCTTAATAAATGTTGACTTACTAAAAAAGTTTATTGAGATATGGTCAATGTACATGCTTTTTTAAATATACTGAACTGCTTTTTATCTTTACTTTTTAATCTTTGTTATAAGAGATGGCTCTCCAGATTGGAAAAAAAAGGTGGAGGGGGAACCTCTAGGGAAATGAAGGGGGTGTAAATCAAAAGGTATCAGTATAAATAAGAATAAATTTCTTTATCAAAAGGAATGCATAGACTTACTAAATCACAATCCATGTGCCTTCATAGAGAAATATGACAATAATTTATCCATTAATATATTCTACCCAGTAAGTCTAAGAGCTAGAGGTGATTCGTGCTTTGATTGGGGTTGGCCAAGATGACCTTTAAGGTTCTTCCAACTCTGACATTCTTTAATTTAAAGTTTAACCTAATTATTCTATTCAGACACCTCTCCTTAATTAATTGGACAAACCCAATTAATAATTTAGCTTCTGTTTTGTAATCCTTCTGGTTTTCAGATAGTATTCAGTCCTTAAGACTGCCTCTATGTCTATGACAACCTCCATTATTCTGTCCAGCATAGAAAAAAAGTGTTGTCTTAAAATGTAATGACTATTGAATATCCCATATCATCAATAGAGATATTTGAACTAGCATTTATAGCCAGCAGACCAAACTTCAACAGGCTCCATGTTGACTGATAGATTGTACTCTATCTGAGTTGATACATTCCTAGTTGAAAACAAATGAGGTATCTCATTCAGAAAACACTGACAAGAGATGTTATAGAGATTAAAGCTGTGGAATTTATAGGCTCAGTGCATTTAGTCATGTTAAAGAAATGCAGTGAACATGGGTAGCTGTGAAATGCCAGTTATAAATGGACAGATAAGGCTGATAAGTTTTCCAAGGGAGCAAATTCACACAAGAATTATCTGACTCTAACCATCACCTTTTTACATTGCCACATTTCTCTGTACTTCTGAAAAATAATGTTGAAGTTGTTGTTCAGTTATTTCAGTTGTGTCCAGCTCTTTGTGACCTCATTTGGGATTTTCTTCGTGAAGATTCTGAAGTAGTTTGTCATTTCCTTCTCCAGTTCATTTTATAAAAGAAAAAACAGATTCAAGTGACTTGCCCAAAGCCACATAGCTAGTAAGTGTCTGAGGCCAAATTTGAACTCAAGAAGATGAGTCTTTCTGATTCCAGAACCAGTGCTCAATCCATCACACCACCTAGCTGCCCTCTGAAAAGTAATGTGATGGATAGTAAAAACTAGGTCACTCCAGATAGTATTGAGCATAGTTTGGCTATTCAGTTCATTCAGCAATGGTGAGCATGATCCTAATAAAGCCAACCAAGGTCTTTGGTCTGATCTCAGTAAAAAAAAAAACCATCATTTTGTATAAAGAAAAAAAAAATCTTCCTGATAGTGAGGGAGTGTTTTTTCAGTTTGTTTTTTTTAACTTCACTAATATGAGGGGGGAAGATAATGCAAAATAGACATGCAGCTAAGATATATGAATATTTAGGATGTCTATTATTGTTATGTTCCAGACTATCCTAATTTCAAAGCCAGTTCTTTTTCCACTATGGGATCATACTTTTCTAAGTCCTAGCATTAATTGAATGTTAATGTCTGGTTATTGGGGATGTTTTGATTGGATAAGCCTGTTGTAAATCTGTTTCGCATACTAAAACCCAGGCCTCTAAAAAGAGGTATACAGATCTGCAAAAAGAAATCTAGACAGACCTGAACACAGAGCTGAGGTGAGAGACCTAAGAAAAGACTTTGGTCTCTGGGGAGAAGAAGCTTGTACGTCAGAACAAACTCTCCAGGTGCCACTGTGATTTCCTTGGTATTTGATTCTTTTTGTACTAGCTAATTGTGGCATATTTCTTTAACTTGAAAGCTCTGGGGATTTGACACTCATATTTCTGGTTCTGTTAAAATTGGTCAGGTAGTGACCTATGGATTCTATTTTGACTTTTTTCTTTTGATCCAGGAGTCCTATGCAGTTATCTTTTGTAAAAATAATAGTTCACTTATGTATTGTAGATATCCTGTGTGAATATGCATGTGTGTGCATGTGCACGCACACACATACTCACACACATGCACACACAACACACACCAGCCTAAGATGGAAGCTTTGAGAATATAATAATCAAGTCCCTCAGCCAAGAGATAACAAGCAGGGGTAATAGTGGAGTGACAAGATTTTCTGGACCTGTAATTCTTGACCCAGCCACTCAAGGGAGGTATATTGGCCACAGAATTATTGGATTAGAGAACTACATGGTTCTTGAAAAGGAAGGCACCTTATGATTTCATTGAAATAGTTTCATTCAAAGGTGGTGGTTCAACAGTAAGGGTCCCCTGGACCCAGTCTTCTGGAGGAGTTGGGGAGAAGGGAGTAAGCATACAACCCTGGAGCTAATGACAAAGTAAGATACTAAGCTACAATGTAATGGAGTGAAACTGGCCCTCTACTACTCTCAATTTATCCAGACTTCGAAAGTTTAAAAGGGAAGGGGTTCCAAGGACCAGTCTAGTTTTGTACAGAGAAGTTCATCACTAGTAGATTGGTCACTGAGTGGGGAATTCTTTGATCATGGTAATGCATGAAGAAAGAATACAAACCTATCCCAATACTATGCCCCCTTCCTCTTTTGTGGTGATGGCAGTGTACTGGTTGAAAATGGAGCAAGTGGTGCTAACAATTATACAGTTTCTAGACCATTTACAAACATTAAATTTACTCTTAGTACTCTAAGTGTGACATATTTGTACTGCATCCAATGAGTTGGTTTATTAAAGTAGAACTCAGCCATTTGACATCTCATTAAAAGTTAAACAGAAAAACAAGAAAAGTAGCCATGAAATGAATGGGTGATTTGCAGGTTTCCTTCCAAAAGATATGTTTCAAAAGAACATGTGTGACTTGTGACCCTCAGCACCTCTCATGAGTGCTAGGCCCACATGGATTAGATCCAATCTTGAGGTCATGACACCAAGAATATTATTTTACCTCATTGCCTCTAGATCTTTACTCTGAGGAAATCTCCTGAAGAGATCTTAGTATAGCTCATGCTAAAGGTAGGTCCAATGTGGATAGAGTACCTAACTCCTCCATAGACGCTCAATATATAAAATAGGCATTGGGCTGAAGACTGCCTTTATTGATCCCATCATAGAAAATACATAAGATCAAGCACTCAAATTATCACTTATACTCTTCAGAAATGATGAAGGCATGTTGGCATCTAATGAACAAATCCTTCCTATTGTACCTCTTAAATAACTCATAGCAATAGCTAAATTGGCAAGGTCCAGGGACCCAACTCTCCATGGCATTGCTTTTATCCTTCAGCTACAAGAAAATCTTCTGTTAAAGATCTTTTTCTTCCTCCAAGAGGCAATGAACCAATTTTAGAGTCACTTGGGAAACAATTTTCATAGTATATTCCAATAAAGGGAAAGTTTCAAAAGAATGGAAATGATCGCAAACAGTTTCCTCAAAAAAAGTGACAGACATCAATAACTTCTGACTCATGTGTTTTCTTTCTTATCTTTATAAAGCCTTTATAAAAAATGTACTATCAAAAAAACCAAGAAATTATTAAGTATCTATTCAATAACAGTCATTGTGATAGGCAATGAAAATAAATAAGTTAATAAATTTATTTTTAATTTATTTATATAATAAATTATTGTATAGTATATAAATAAATAATTATTAGATAACTTTAATTTACTAATTAGCATAATTAAATACATTTATTTAAGAATTTTATAAATAATCAATTATTACTTAATAATAAAAATAATAATAATCTCTACTCTCAAGGAACTTATATTCTATTGGAGAAGACAACATGCAACAAATAGAGTGCTGGGCTTAGAATCAGGAAGACCTAAGTTCAAACAACATCTCAGACATTTACTAGCTGTGTGATTTCTCTTTGCATCAGTTTCCTCATCTGTAAAATAGAAGTGATAATAGCACCTATCTCCCAGGATTGTTGTGAGGATCAAATGAGACAATAACTGTAAAGTGCTTAGCAAAATGTCTGGTATATAGTAGGTGCTATATAAAGGTTAACTACTGTTATAACATATATGTATATGCATTTGCATTTATGTAGCATATATGTATATGTATAGCATATTGCACATTGTACTTGCAATATAGATACAAAGCAATCTGGAAGTGGGGGGAGGCACTAAGAGCTGGTGGAATTGGGAAATGTGTCATGTAGAAGGTGATACTTGAGCTAAGTCTTGAAGCAAATGAGGAATTCTAAGGCAGCAGTGAGGACTGAGTAAATTTCAGGGACATGGAAAATCATGGAGATGAGGATAGAATGTAATGTACGAGAAACAGGAAGAAAACCATTTTGGCTGGACCACAGTCAAGGCAAGTCAACAAGCAATTATTAAGCTCTTACTCTGGAGGGAGAGAAAAAAGAGAGATAGGATATTAGTCTTAGAGAATAGTAGGATTTATTGAGGGGTTTTTAAGTATAGGAAGACTGCCATGTTTTAGGCAGCAGTATGAACCAACAGAGACTGATGTTTAGAAGGAGAGAGGGCATCATTTGGAAACTGATCATCTGGATAAGAAAAGAAAGAAGGGGATTACTGGGACATGCAGAGTGGTGAGCCATGGTGAGCAGAAAGGCCATTTCTTCACTGAGGACTAATGAGAAGATAAGAAAGGAACAGGCAGGCTATTATGAATAATTTTGTGCATCAGTTGTTTGGTCTAGAGAAGAAAATACTTAGATGGAACATGATGACTATCTTCAAGTATTTTGAAGGATTATATTTATTTTTTCTCAGCATCTGAGAGGGGCATATCTGACTCAGGCTGGCGCCTAATTAATTCACTTTTGATACTGATCTTTGAATAGTTTATGAAGGAGGGTTTACTTAGCCCTAACACAGGATATTCAAGGATACAATCACATTTAGCTTAGTTAGAGCCTGGCCCCTTTTGTCTCCATGATAACAAGTTTGGTCAATAGGGCAAGGGGTTGTGACTGAAGTGAAAAAGAATTCAAAAGTCTCTCTGATTTGTTGATTACAAAATAAAATGGCACAATAATCAAAATACATCCTTAAAACCCTCTTCCCAATCAAATGTAAATATCGTGCATAATTCCTTTTATGTTTAGATCCTCCAACTATTAATATCAAATTCTGTTTACAAATGACATTCTGCTGACTGCAATGAGCACTGACCACTGTGTGGGCTCCTTTGTGAGACCCACAACCACTCAAAGGCAACAAAGAATGCCTTTGTCCAGGTTTTGAAGTCAAGTCGTTTGGGCATCACAACAACATCTTTAAATACATATAACTTTGACAGATACAACAGATGGTCAGTCATTTGGGCTAAATACTCAATAAAAAGAATGAATCACGTTCAAATCTAGTTGAAATTATGCCCTGCTTCCAATGATCCCAAGCTGCTCCCTACCAATAAAACTCCATCCTTTTAGGACCAATTTATTTTTCCAGAAATGCTATGCAATAGTGGATCACTGAACATCACACTTTCAAAAGAATAGAAACTGCTGCTAATCCAAAGTTCAAAAGAAAGATTTAAGTATAGGTTCCCAAAGTGGATGACACCACCCCCTTGGAGGCACAGGAACCATCCAAGAGGGTAGTGGTAGCCTTGGGTGCAATAGGGGGGAATGATGAATAAAAATAAGGAGGCAATGGAAGCAGAACGAAAAAAAGAAGAAAATTTCGAAAAATCATTCATACATGTTTCATCTGTTTTGTAACAAGGTTAAAGTAGTACTGATAATATTATTTTCCAAATAAACACACAAAATGCAAGTTATAACTGATCAGTAGTCAACTCCCCAACAGGTCTTAACAAGCAAGTGTTGGCAGGTGAGCATGTCACACATTGTCTAGAAGTCCAACATGCATTGGCAGGAATATGTGCATGTAATGACTTGTTTACAATATGATGCTATCTACCATATAGTATACAGTTACATGACACAATACGGCATCATAAAAATTTCAATGCAAGAAAGAAAAAACAAATTTACAATAAATTATAAGATTTAAGATGTGTCATTTTTAGTTACATTCTTTGAAATGATGCAAATTTCAAAAAAGGAAAGTAGACTTCCAGGGAGCACTTTCTTTTTAAAAAGGGAACAGTAGGTCAAATAAGTTTGGGAACCTCTGATTTAAGGCTATTTTCAAACTATGCCACAGAAGAATATTAAAAATGACTTGCATAGCATATGCAAGGTCCCATTTTCTCAAGGCCAGACCTGTATCATCTCCCTTCAGGGTTCTAAGGTATACAGAGGGATTGTAGTGGTTATTTCACTACTGCTTTCAGTACAATTAGACATTGGCTACATCCCCCCATTTTAGGAAGAGGGGTGGCAATCACCTCAGGCTAATTTAACCGCTTAACAGTGGCTAGTTTTTACAAAAGGATATTTACAGAGGTAAACATGGTCTAGTGGACAGAGAAACAGCTTCAAAACCAGAAAGACCTGGGTTCAAGTCACACATATTTGACACATACTTGCTATGTGACCCTGAACCAGTAATTTAATTGCACAGTGCTCTGTCAGATAGTCTAAGACTATAAGACACAGAGAAGGTGCTGATCTGTATAGGTAAGGTAAATTTCTTTATCAGAGAATCCTCCTTATATTGAAGAAATAACAGGTTTTAAAATAAAGTCTATTTACTTCATTTTATTTTAATTTTTTAATTTATGGAATAAAATAAGCATTTCCATAGCATGGCATAGTATAAAATGATGATTGCATATGAAATAAGGAATCTATTATGGAAAATTTGCTATTCCATTTAAATGTATGATAAAGTTATCCAGTAAATTTCTTTTTTTCCTTCCCTACCCCACATCCTAAAGATGATTACCATTAGCCACAATTCTATGCACACTTCTATTTATCAGTTTTTTCTCTGGATGCAGACAGCATCTTTCTTCATATGTTCTTTACAGTTAATTTGGGTATTTATACTGGTCAAAATGATTTATTCATTCAAAGTCACTTTTTTATTTTAAATTTATTTATATATTTTAATATATTTTGTATATTTAGTATATTTTGTATATTTTCAACATTCATTTCCACAAGATTTTGACTTGCAAAGTTTTTCCCCATCTCTCCCCTCCTCCCACCCCAAGACACTATGCATTCTGATTACCACTTCCCCCAATCTGTCCTTCCTTCTATCATACCCCTCCATTCCCTTATCCCTATCTTCTCTCTTTTCTTGTAGGGCAAGATAGATTTCTATAACACATTACCTTGTATTTCTTATTTCCCAGTTGCATGCAAAAACAATTCTCAACATTTGTTCCTAAAACTTTGAGTTCCAACTTCTTTTTCTTCTTCTCTCCCCATCTATTCCCATTGAGAAGGCAAGTAATTCAGTATAGGCTATGTATGTATAGTTATGCAAAAGGCTTCCATAATAGTCATGTTGTGAAAGACTAACTGTATTTCCCTTTATCCTATCCTGCCCCACCCATTTATTCTATTCCCTCTTTTGACCTTGTCCCTCCCCAAAAGTATTTACTTTTAATTACTCCCTACTCCCATATGCTCTCCCTTCTGTCATCTCCCCCACATCCCACTAATCCCCTTCTCCCCTATTTTCCTATAGTGTGAGATAAATTTTCATACTAAATTGAATGTGGATGTTATTCCTTCCTTGAGCCAAATGTGATGTGAGTAAGCTTCACTTTTTTCCTCTCACCTTCCCCCTTTTCCCCTCCATTGGAAAAACTTTTTCTTGCCTCTTTTATGTGAGAGATCATTTGCCCCATTCCATTTCTCTCTTTCTCCTTCCAATATGTTCCTCCCACCCCATAAATTTATTTTTTTAAATATCTTCCCTTCCTATTCAACTCACCCTGTGCTCTCTGTTTATATGTATATAATCCCTACAACTACTCTAATACTGAGAAAAGTCTAGAGTTACAAATATTATCTTTCCATGTAGGAATGTAAACAGTTCAACTTTAGAAAGTCCTTTATGATTACTCTTTCCTGTTTACCTTTTCATGCTTCTCTTCATTCTTGTGTTTGAAAGTCAAATATTCTATTCATTTCTGATCTTTTCATCAAGAATCCTTGAAAGTCCTCTATATCATTGAATGACCATGATTTTCACCTGAAGTATTATACTCAGTTTTGCTGGGTAGGTGATTCTTGATTTTAATCCCAGTTCCCTTGACTTCTGGAATATCATATTCCAAGCCCTTCTATCCCTTAATGTAGAAGCTGCCATATCTTGTGTTACCCTGATTATATTTCCACAGTACTGAAATTGTTTCTTTCTAGCTGCTTGCAATATTACTCCTTTACCTGGAAATTGTGAAGTTTGGTTACAATATTTCTAGGAGTTTCTCTTTTCATATCTCTTTCAGGAGTTGATTGATGGATTCTTTCAATATTTATTTTGCCCTCTGGTTCCAGAATCTCAAGGCAGTTTTCCTTGATAATTTCATGAAAGATGATGTCTAGGCTCTTTTTTTTTGATCGTGGCTTTCAGGTAGTCCCATAATTTTTTAATTGTCTCTCCTGGATCTATTTTCCAGGTCAGTTGTTTTTCCAGAGAGATATTTCACATTATCTTCCATTTTGCCTTTCTTTTGGTTTTGTTGTGTTATTTCTTGTTTTCTCATAAAGTCATTAGCTTCCATGTGCTCCATCCTAATTTTTAAAGAATTGTTTTCTTCAGTGAACTTTTGAATCTCCTTTTCCATTTGGCTAATTCTGCTTTTTAAAGCTTTCTTCTCCTCATTGGCTTTTTGGGCCTCTTTTACCAATTGAGTTAGCCTATTTTTAAAGGTGTTATTTTCTTCAACAAGGTGTGGACTCACTTTTCATGATTTTCTTGCATTGTTCTCATTTCTCTTCCCAATTTTTTCTCCACTTCTCTTACTTGATTTTCAAAATCCTTTTTGAGCTCTTCCATGGCCTGAGACCATTGAATATTTATTTTGGAGGCCCCTGATGGTAAGCATTGTTCTTCCTCATCCAAAAGGAAGGAAGGAAATACCTGTTCACCAAGAAAGTAACCTTCTATAGCCTTATTCTTTTCCCCATTTGAGGTCATTTTCCCAGCCAGTTATTTGACTTTTGAGTCCATTGTCAAGAGGAGAGTATACTCTGGGGACCTGCAAGTTCTCAGTTCCTCCAAAGTGGCACAATCAAGTAAACTCCTCTCCTGGCCTGCACACTGGTCTGGGAGCAATCAAAAACTTTTCTGCCCAGAATCTGGGAGTAGTAAAATTCCCTCTCCATACCTGCCTCAAGCTCTGCCAAGCCCCAGGATCAGGCTCAGGGATGCTGCCAATGCTGCCACCACCCCTGCTGCTGCTGTTGCTGCTGCTTTCACTCTTGCTGCTGCTACCTGGGGTCAGGGCTAGGGGAGGATCCTACTCCCTTCTCGCCCAGTTGAAAAAGCCCTCTCACTGACCTATGAAGTTGTTCTTGGTGTTTGTGGGTTGAGGAATCTGAGAACCACCACTGCTGCTGGAGATTTTACCCCTGAGGCCTGTTCCCATCCTATTCCTCCAAGTGCCACACAGCCACATCTGGGCTGTGCTCTGCTCCATGCTCTGTGTGAGAGACCTTTCCTATCAGCCTTCTAGGATACCTTGGGCTGGAAATCTCTTTCACTGTGTTGTTCTAGGGCTTCTGCTTCTCTAGAATTTGTTGAGAGTCATTTTTTACAGGTATTTTATGGGCTGTGGGGGAAGAGCTAGAGTAGGTCCTCTTTCTTCTCTGCCATCTTGGCTCCACCATCCAAAGTCATTCTTAAAACAGCTGTTACTATACATATTATGTTCTCTTGATTCTGCTCATTTCACTCTTCATTATTTCATAAGCTTTTCCATGTTTTTCTGAGATCACCATTTCTTATAGCACACAGTATTCCTTCACAATCATATACCACAACTTGTTCAGCCATTTCCCAATCAATGGGCCTCTCTGAAATTTCCAGTTCTTTGCCAACAGAAAGATCACTGTTATAAACATTTTAGAACATATAGGTCTTTTTCATTTTTCCCCTAATCATCTTTAGAAATAGACCTAGTAGTGGTATTACTGGATCACCCAGAACAAACATACAAACCTTTCCGCCAATAGTTCAGGGGCAGACCCTCCCCTATACCACCTAAGTCTGGGGAACAGGAGCAGAGTAGCCTCAACTTCACTCATTACCAATGGTGACTGTCTCATGTCCAGATGAAACATAACCATCAAATGACCTGAGTCTCAGCTACTACTGGGCTGGTGCCCCAAAAGTCACTCCCAAAGATTGTTCCTTGCTATTTGGGGTACCTGTGTTGCACTACTTGCCTAACTAACCTGAGTTCTAACTCCTTATTCCTGTGATTTGTTCTCCCAACATTTTGAAACTCTCAAAGTCAATATGGTCTCTCACTACAAACAATGTGCTAATTAGTCACCAAAATTCTCCCACAAGTGGATGAGGCAGAGACAGTAACTAAAACCTATGGTGCTTTTTTAATGACCTTTCAGCCAATGAGCCTCCTTTTCAATATATGTTTTATTGACTAGGACCAGTTCCAGAATGTCTACACATGCTCCAAAATCTTTGTTTCCAAGGAAAGTTCCTTACTTCATTTATTTACTTGCTTCAATTTCATCATAATTCTAACATTAGCAGTTCCCTAATGTCTTCCATGGGGAGAGACACAATATTCTACCTAGTATCTTTCAAATGAATACAGCAGATGAGGTGCTCTGGTAGGTACCAGACCTCCAATTTTTCATTGAATTGGCAAAATAGTATAGGAAATACCTTTGAGAGTGTGGATAACTTGAAAAAGAATTGAGCTGGTGATGTAACAGAAGGAAAGGGTAACAGATGGACAGCCCAAGATATCACTGGTATTCAGGAAGTTTTAAATAACCCAGAGGAAGGCCTCTAATATATTGGGTTAATCCTCTATGAAGGATTTATGGAAGGTGATAAAACAAGAATCTCAGAATATGAAGAGACATGATCGCTTGTGATCCTCATCAGGAGAGTGAGTATCTACAATGATGAGATCATGGATCCGTTAAATATCATAGTAAATTCAATGCACTTTATAATATACCAAAATGTAAGAGGGTAATAAAAATGAATTTTTTCAAACTTATAAAATGGATACCAAAACTAACAACTATTGATTTTTATGAAAATTGAAGAAGTAAAAAGAAAACAAAAAACAGCTGTTCATATTGAATGTAGATGACCCACAAAAATGGGTGTACTTCATAACATAGAGCCAGCACAAGTGTTTTTTCAGGCCAACATGAACACACTTGGAAAGGGTGGAGTTCTGTCTCCCTAGTTGCTGTGCCAGTCTTTTTATCCTTATAATGAGGATATTAGAGGGCAGGAGAGGGGAAGGGGACTGAAAGGATATAAATTGTCCTTAAACCAATTTCAACAAACGCTTATCATTCTCTACCTATTTGGGCTAAGACCAAATCAAGTACTTTATAGATAGATATATATATATATATTACATCCATGCATATTTACAGTCTTTCTATGGCTACTGATTTCACTGACACACTCTACTTCTGAGCCCCCACTCCACCCCCTCAAAATTATCTTTTCCCATGCAGAGACTATTGGGCTCAATAATTTGCCATCCAATTCTACAGTAACCATTGCTCTCCAAACCAATTGTTGGTATGTAAATGGGCACTGAGATCTAGAGCCTTATATGTTTACACTCTTACTTCAGGAAGTCTCTTTCTGTTCAGAATTGAACCAGGGTATCAAATGCTCATTGTGATCCAATTATTCGCCAAAGATAACATAACCCCTAAGACACTCCTCATAATTTCTCTCCAAAGTATAAGCTCATTCCTTCTATCATAGTCTCATACACAAACTTCCAGAGTCTTAAATTCCTGATAGACAAGGACCTTTCATTTTTGTCCTATTCACCTTGATTCCAGATCCAATATGGTAGTTAAAAAGCTCCTGCCATCTTATGCTGCATTAGGAGACACAAAGATTCCAGAAATTAGATAATAGTTCTCCTGCCTTGGTGTGATCACATCTGGAATAATGTCTTCCATTTGTTGCACCATATTTTAGGAAGATCATTTAGATACTGAAAAGGAAGTGTTCTTAACTTGAGGTCAAGGGGTCCATGCAAAGATTTGGGGAATCTCAGGCACTTGGACAGGAGAAATTGACATCTTTCTTTTTGCTAACCTATTATTGAAATTTAGCATCACCTTCCATTATTGATTATTCTAAGAGCAGTCTGTGAGATTGACTGTGCGGGTCTATGATATATGAAAAAAATTAAAAACTCCTGCTGTAGAGCCTCCAAGGGAAGCCAGTCAGGATGCTGAAGGGCCTCAAGACCACACCAGACAAGCAATAGTTGAAGGAATTGGGAAGTGTAAAGAGAAGACTCCGATGCATACATGAAAATGGTCTTCAAGTTATCAGGTGAAGGGTTATCAGGCAAAAGACTGATTAGCTTATTCTGCCTGGCTTCAGATGACAGAATCAAGGATAGTGGGTGGAAATGGCAAAGGGGCAAATTTAAACCAGAAGGAAAAACTTTCTAACACACAGTGACCTCAATTCCACCCTATTGGGTCAGCTCCTTTGCCCATAAACTTTCATTATCCTCCCTGCCTTCTCTCACTTGAGTGAGTGGGGAGAGAAAAGACAGTCCTTGGTTACTTCCTGACTAAATAAGTCGCTCAAAGTCTCATACCCTTTCCAATCTATGAATAAGCCATCATCTGTAAAGCTCAAGATCTGAAGTGGACTCTACTCCACCCCTATAAATGGAATAGGAATAATTCTTAAACACATCTACTGAATACAAAGCAATCTGCTAGGTTCTACAAAGATACAAAGACAGAAATGACTCAGTCACTCAGTTCTTATGTAGTTGGGTAAATAGGATATGTAAACAAACATTGCAAATCAGAAAGAGAAAAACTTCAAATAGTTAGGTGACCAAGTAGATAAAGCATTGAATCCAGAGTCAGGAAAATCTGAGTTCAAATACACTCAAGTCATTTAATGGCTGTCTGCCTCAGTTTCCTCAACCGTAAAATGAGGATAGTAATAGTACTAAGTGTTGTTGTGAAGATCAAATTTGATATCTGTAAAGTCCTTTGAAAACCTTAAAGTGCTATATAAATGTTGCTTGCTACTGTTTGTTCTTCATCCTCAAAGAGGACCATGACATTAGGAAGGTGATGTCATGACATGCAAGTCAATTGAATTTAGGTGAGGGAAGGCTGTTTGGAGAACCAGCCTCACTTTCTCCTCTGGAGTCATCTGGATCCAGTGGCCAGATATAGATCAATACAAGCAGAGATTTGACCTTTTAAAGGTAAGGTCTTTAACATGTCTCATTTTTACCGAGGTCTTTTATTAAATGTTAGCTATTATTATAGGAAAGGTACAGACAATAAGTGCTATAGGGATTCCATTAAGAGAGAAATATTGTCCAGCTGGAGTCCTCAGGAACACTTTATGAAAGACATAGTATTAGATCTGACCTTGAAGGACAAATAAGATATCACTAGGCAGATCTGTGAGGAAAAGGAGAAGCATTGGGGGCAGAAAAAGCAAAGTGCAAACAGGCATGAAGGCCCTCAGGTACAATTACAGAATGGTGTCATCAAGGATGCTGGGATAGGGACAAGGAAGCCCAAGGAGAGGCAATATCTAAGGGAAAGAAGAGAAAGGACAGAAGAGGAACAAGGGAGCCAAATGGTCTAAGATAAAAACCCTGTATTTCCAGCATTGCGGGGACAATTCTAATACAAGGCAGAAACTCTACATTTTCTTGGCTAAAAGAATTCAAGATATTCATTTGATAAACAATAAAATTTATATTTAATATAATTTAAATATATTTGATTGAACATGGTCATACAGTTATTTAAATATTTAAATATATAATACCCTAGACTAGCAAAAGCTGCATCTTAGGGAGTGCACCTCCTCTCTGCTATATTAATCTAAATTGGCTGATTTAAGGACCTGTTCAAAGGATGGCTGTGTGAAAAACAAACAAGAGCTACATGAAATGTTTTATTCATTTGTGGTTTTCACAGAAATTCAAATTGGCTAGAATGAGGCGGGGAAACAGGGAAAGTGCTAACAAAGGCAAATATTTAGTATATCCCATGTGAATTTCATACATCAATTTCACAGTAACATTTCCTGTTGGAAGAGAAGAGGGGAGTGTTCTGAGTCACACCACATCATCCAGAACATGAATGTAACATGACCTAGAAACCTCTCCAGGCAATCACGCCAAAAAATCCAGGGGAGAGAAGACCAAACTAATTAGAAAAGGCTTCGCAAATGATGTGACAGCAAAGAGAAATAAATCTCAGGCATGAAAGAAAAAAGAGAGTGCTCCTCGTTGATTTCTTTCTTCATATTGCAGAGAAGGCACAGTTTTTGTACCTTTTCTGCACTGAAGATGCCCTTCCCCATCAAGTACCTGATGCAAAAGGTGATTGATGATCCAGTAGACTGAATATTTGGCATTGAATTCAATGGTTATTGTTCACTGGTAGTCTGTGTGTCTTTTCTATTGCTCTAGACATTTCTATTGTACTAGACTATACAACAATGATTTGGGAAAGGCATCATTCTCAGCACAGATCTAGAACAAAAGTTCTTATCCCAGGGTCTGAGAACTTTTTTAAAATATATATATTTTGATAAATCTTTTTAATATATAATTGATTTCCTTTGTAATTCTGTATATTTCACTTTATGCACTTAAAAACAGAATCCTGAAAAGGGATCTATAGCCTTCACCAAATTACCAGAGGGTCCATAACACAAAAAATGTCAAAAACTACATCTCTAAAATCGCTAGCCAATATATGCACAATCCTTTAAGATTACATAAAGGAAGCTATGTGCTCTGGACCTGGCATCAGGAAGGACTGAGTTTAAATATGACCTCAGGCACTTACCAGCTGTGTAACCCTGGGAAATTCACTTTATCTCTCTGTCTCAGTTTCCTCCACTGAAAAATGAGGTTAATAATAACACCTACCTCTTGTTTGTTGTGAGGATCAAATAAGATGATATTTATAAGACATCTAACACATAGTAAGCACTTAAAAATGCTTGTTTTCTTCCCTACTCCCCTTTAGAAAATCCTTTCATGTATATTATCTCATTCAATTCTCTCATAAAACTCACTTTAGTCAGTAGCACAGGTATAAATTTAGAGGCAGGGAGGTGTATTCAGCAGGGTCCTTGACCAAATGTTGGGAAGCATCTAAGGTTAAAGCCCTCTTCCAATACTTTTTAACTGTATGACTATGTTCAATCTTCTCTGAGTCTCAGTTTCTCCATTTATAAAATAAAGATAATTATAAGCCCTAAATCAGATGTTTGCTGGGAATCAAATGAGCAGATGTATGTATAACTTCCTACAAAGTATAAAGCTCTCTGTGAATGTCAGCTAATTATATTCATTTTACGGATGATGGTATTGAAGCTTTGGAGCTTGTGAGAACATCACACAGAAAGAACGTGAGAGAGCTGGTGCTAGAATGCAGATCTTCTGACTCCAAGTCAAGCTGACTCTCCCCCAAAACACATTACCATTCAGGCAGCATACATCCAAGATCTACCTGTGCATGACACTGTCCTGCATGGTGCACAATAAAATAATTCATACATCAGGAAGCATTTATGAATTATCTACTATCTTCTAGGTACTCTGCTAAGGACTAGGGATACAAAAAAAGGCAAAAGATTGTCCATGCCCTCAGGAACTCAGCTCTAATAAGGGGAAACAAGCAAACAAATATATACAAACTATATACCCCAAGAAAGGAAATAATTAAAAGAGGAAAGGCACTAGCATTAAGAGAAGAAAAAGCTTCTTGTAGAAGACGGGATTTAGTTGGGCTTAAAAGAAGCCAGGGAAGTCAGTAGGTGGAACTGAAGAAGAAGAGCATTCCAGTTACATGAGTTAGTAGGAGAAAATGCCAAGAGATGGAATACCTTATTCGTGAAAAAGTTAGGAGGTTATTGTCAGTGGAAGAGAGTCAGGTGTAAGAAGACTGAAAGAGTAGGAGGGGGCTAGGTTATCAAAGAATTTGAATACCAAACAGTACATATATATGATCCTGGACACAGTTGGGGGCCACTGGAGTTTATTGGGTGGAACCTGTACTTTATGGGAATCATTTGGGTGATTATGGATTGCAGTGGGAGCAGACTTAAAGTGAATAGACCCCCTATCAGGCTATTGCAATAGTCCAAGCATGAGGTGATGAGAGCCTGCCCTACAGTGGTAGCAGGGTCAGAAGAGAGAAGGGGGAGCACATGAGAGATGCAGCAAAGGTGAAATTGATAGGCTTTGGAAACACTTGGATGTGGAGGTGATAGATGAACTTGGAGGATGGTGTTGCCCTCTACAGTAATAGAGGAGGAGTAGAGGGAGGATTTGGGGTTTGGGAGGGTTTGGGACATGTTTAGCTTAAGATACCTACTGGAAATCCAGTTTGAGATGTCTGAGAGGCAGCCAAAAGAATGAAGGTCAGCAGAGAGATTGGGGGAGAAAAGATAGATTTAAAAATCATCCACATAGAAATCCACATTAAATACTTGAGAGTTGATGAGATCAACAAATGAAGTAATGCAGAGGGAGAAGAGAAGAGTGCCTGGGACAGAATTCTGAGGGACACATATCTTTAGAGGGCATGATCTGGAGGAAGATCCAGCCTAGGAAACCAAGAAGGAAAGATCAGATAGTTAGAAAGAGAACCAAGAGAGAATGGCATCCTGAAAACCTGGAAAGAAGAGATTATCAAGGAGGAGAGAATGATCAACAATGTCAAAGGTTATGCAGAAGTCAAGGAGAATGAGGATTCGGGAAAGACTGCTGTATTTGGTAATCACAGTTTCAGTGGAATGTAAGGTTAGAAGCTAGATTGTAAGGGGTTAAGAAGAGAGTGAGAAAAAAGGAAATGGCAGCACCTGTTATAGATGGGCTTGTCAAAAAGTTTAGCTACAAAGGGCAGAAGAGAAATAAAAGGATAGTTAGTGGAGATAGAAGGATCAGGTGAGGGTTTTTTTTTTTCAGGATAAGGAGACATGGGCATGTTTGCAGTCAGTAGTGAATGAGATGGAGTGATTAAAAATAATCAATAGTGATTGCACTCTGTGGAAAAATATCCATCTGTTGGAGGAGACATGATGGAATAGGATCACATGAACAAGTTCAGAGGTTAATCCTGTATTTATTTCAAGGCTACTTCATCATGTGAGCTGAAGGAGGAAACAGTGGTAGAAGACAACTGAATGATAGGAGATGAAGAAGAGGGGAGAAGAGGGAGCTCATGGCTAACAGGCTCAAATTTTTCCATAAAATATCAGGCAAGGATCTCCACTGATAGAGTTGGTGAAGGGGAAGCCATGGGAGATTTGAGAAGGGATGAAAAGGTTCAGAAGTGTCTCTGTGGAGAGTGGGATAGTGAGTTGATAAGAAAAGAATAGTAGGATTGTCTAACAGCAGTGAGGGTCCTGTTGAAGTTGTGAAGTCTGTAGAGGACCCTATCAGATTTTCTCCACCTTTATTCAACAGCATATGTGTAGGAGTGAAGGTGGTGAATGATGGAATGGCCCAAGGTGGAAGCTATACAAAGAAATCTAAATACAGTTGCTGATGAATACAGGCTTATAATCTAACATTCTAGTGCCAGATCACTCATTTGAACAATTAGAAAAGATAAATAAAATTCAGAATTGCTGGGCTTTCTTGAGGGACATGGTATTTTGTTTAAATTTTGCTTAGAAAGAAAATGAACCAAAAACTGTATATTAACAATTTCCTTAGATAAAATCTCAATGACTTGAATCTTCTACTTAATCCATTTAATAAATCCCTGACTAGTAGAAAATAAAAAAAGAAAGAAAGAACAGGAATCATGTAAAGCAAAGTATTACAGTGAAATAAAGATGTAAAAAGCACATTAAACTTCAGTTAATGATTGCACTCTGTAGAAAAATATCCATCTTAAAGTTATAAGAATAATTAGTAACACTCATAAAATGACCATAAAGGCTACTGAAAGAATAGGTTAGGAAAAAGAAAATGCTAAAATAATGATGGTAGTTTGTTTTGAATACCACAATCTACCTGCCTTTAGGAAAAGATGACCTCTCCATCACCATTAATGAAAACAATGAGGAGCTAAAAAAAAAAAAAAAATCAGCTTCCCAGTGGATCAGTGACTAATGAATGCCATTCTAATGACTCAAAAGCTGGAAGGAACATCAAATGAGAGAATTTATTTGGGCCTATTGCCAATGAATGTAGAAAAATTCTGCAAATCTTGTGACATTAGAATCTTTGATTTAAAAAAAACTACAAGGTAAAAACAGGTCTCAAAATCAGTCTTCTCACGTCATCCTCCTCAATCACTCCCCCAGAGAGATTTAAATGTCATTCTGTACGAACTGAAGGGAAACAAATGAAATAAGAAACAATTTCATATTTTAACTTAAATATGCAGTATAATAGCCAAACTCTGAAGTCTGCAGAGGATATTTAATTTGATTTCCAAAATTTTCTAGCAATAGTTTAGCCCCTGGTAAAGAGACTTTTCCAAAGTGACTATTTAACTGACTTTTTTTTTTTTTTACAATAATTGGCCTTTCAAGAAATTGCAGCATTTTCCACTTTAACCTGCTAAGTTCCTAAGATTGTCACCTATTATGATCAGTCTTCCCTTGGGACTTATTAGCAAGGGCAGGGGGATACGTTACCTAGCAGATTTGTTTCTTTTTTCTCATGAAAGTAGAAAGTAGAGAATGCCAACCCAATTCATCATAGTGGTTTTAAATATTCCCAAAAATTCAGCCACAAGGTGGATACAAGGCTTGGAAATATTTGCCAGACACATACATATTAATCTGGAATGAGGCAGGAGAAAGACAGTGACTTTACTCTCTGGACTTAATTTGTTTCCTATCTTTGCCCTTCCCATTCATAGGCATAAGAGAACAAAAAAACAGTTTTGGATTGGAGAAACTAGGGGAGCTCAAACTCTGAAATTCCTTGGCAGCTTTCTTGACATGATAACTTTGAAAGGATGCTAAGATGTGGTTTAACCATCAGAAAATAAGCAGAAAACTACAAGGGTTTCTTGAGTTTGACTCAGACAGATAGACCTTAGTGACCAAGAAATACAGGTAGAAAAAAATCTAAAGGTACTTAATTATCTGAGAATGGGAAATGAAATCTCCTTCTAGAGAGGAAAATTCATTTTAGCCAAGGTTCTGGGAAGCAGACTTTTCCTTATGGGAAACATCCAAGAAGGATTTTTCCTTAGTCTAATGACTATTTTGGAACCTTTCCTTTTCTAAAAGAACTATTAAGTGGGTAGGGGTAGCTTACAGGCTTTAAGCTAAAAGAGTGATTAAAGAAATACCACCTCAGTTTAGGACTCTAGCTGAAACCAGAATCTGGGAACAGAGAAAAGCTCCATAACTTTAAACCCAGTTGCTTTGTGCTTGGCAGTGACCTCAGGACCACTAAGGATCAACGCCCAGAAAAAGCTAAAGATTTAGCAGAAGATGAAGCAGCGTGGTAACATTGGTGTCCACTCTTCCCATTGTTGGAAAAAAGAAAACTGTATTCTAGCTTTATAACAGATGTGTAATTGTTACTTTCCTTGGTATTTTGTTTCATTAAATGTCTTATTTGTGTCTTCTAGATGAATAGTAAAGGTAAACCCATCAGTGTGGGCTTGTCACCAATGGCTGATTAAAGGACATGATAAACCACATCCTTCAAGACTCTAAAGCCAGCTCTCTATCCACTAAGCAACTACCTTTTATGGTAACTATCTGATATAAATGTTCATAAAGCTAATTAGAGAAATAGTAAATTTTAAAAATGGAATGTTCAGCAATAGGCATGACTCCCAATGAAATTCATCAAACCTGGGAAATCACTTAAACCTCCTTGTGTCTCAATTCTATATCTGTAAAAAGAAGGGATTAAAATGATCTTGTGACCTCTTGCTTTGGGGATCTTACGAAAGAAAGGCAGGAGTCTGAGAATCTGTGCCCTGGGCATTCATAGGGCCAAGCTGCTACTGGGAAAGATGAAAATAGGCAAGGAAAAGCCATTGCAAATCTTTTGCTTAGGTTGTAAAATTGTAACTTTTACTTCTTCCAAAACACTGGAGTGGGCAAATGGTGTGTATACAGTTATGCAGGAGGGATGAGGTGCAAAAAAATCAGTGTTAAGGGTTATAGTAGCCAAACAACTAACGTTAAAAAAACCTTCCTTTATTCACTTTAAATCACTAAAGATGTCACAAGAGATTAATTCTCTGTAGCATAATTCCTAGGCTTCTAGGTAACCCACATTTTAAAATGCAAACCAGTGGAACAAAAATGCCTTTGCACACACTGGTGAGCACATTCCTACCTACAACCACAGGCTTTCCTCAGCAGAGGATGTTTGGTACACTCAGAGTTAAAGTAAACAGCAGTTCTCTGAGAGCCTCATTTTTTTTCAAATGGAAAAATCCTGATCACTTGTTAGAAAAACAGGGAAGTTATTCTCATTGCCAAAGGGAACACAGTTAATGTGGCTTGAGGAGTATTTCTTTTTAAAAAATCTTTTATTTAAATTTTATTCTTTATTTTTATTTAACAAATATAAACAGAAAAAAGAACAGAAAAAGATTTATATATGACACTGTGAACTTCAATTATGTGTAATTTGGTATTTTAGGTATATAGATAGATATAGATATATACATATATACATACATCTCCATCTCTATATCTGTATATCTATTCCTATATGTGTATATATGTGCCTGTATATACATATGTATGTATATAGAGACACACACATATACACAGTAGCCAAAAAAACTTTTAATAGCTTAAAATAAAATAACTTTTAAAAATAACTTTTTTAATTTTGAAATAATTTTTGGGACACTCTACATGTATGGGTTGACATGGGTAGGTAAGTGCATGGTTGGGATTGGGGGGGGTGTTCATGAAATTCAGAGGCAGGCCAGCATAGTAGATAATCTGGTCTCAGAAACAGGAAAATCCTGGGTTCAAATCCTGCCTCATGACATGTACTGACTGTTAGTCAATGAAAATATATTAGGTACCTACTATGTTCCAGCCACTGCACTAAACCCTGGAGATACAGTGCTGGAGATACTCTGGAGATATTCTCTCCACATACATTCTGGAGATATTTAACTTCTCACTGCTTGGGTAACTCTGTAAGACTATAAATTAAAGAGAAAGTGCCAACCTGTATCAGGAATTTGCGTATCTGGAAATTCCCTATTCCAGTAAAACACAGGTCTGGCCCTATCCCTGTCACATTTAACATGATCTCACCAAAACTACCCTTTGTCTCAGTTACCTCCTGAACCCTTTTCTCTTTTGTGTATCTTTTAAATGTTTCATTAATGTTCTTTTCTTTTGTTTGCATTTCTATCACTATGCACTAAAATCTTTCACCAATTCCCCTCCCTTATAAAAGCCCTTTCTTGTAACCAATCATTAGATTCATGGTAAACACATATACACAGTGACTGGTCTGAGAGTGATTTATTTTGAGCCCCTAGTGGAAAGAAATAAGCAGCATGTTTCATCATCCCTCTTCTGCAGTTGTGATGACTGGTCACTACATTCCGAGATTTTCAAGGCTGGTTTTCCTTATACTGGAAACATATCTCTGGATGGACAGAGAATAGGAAACAGGTCTGCTAAAAATGCCATAGGGAGAAAGTAGGGCAAGTGGTTTCTACTTACTACTAGAAAAAGAAAAATGTCCACTTTGGATTGTCAGCACTATCCCCAGTTATGTTAGGAATGAGGATGAGAAAGATGATGCTGTGAAAAGGAGGACAGAAGCATTAGAAAATATTTATAATAATGGACCTTAAATCAGAGAGGGCTTTATAGCTGGTGTCTTTGTGTAAGAGACTTAAATTTGTGTCCTTGGCTAGTCATGGAATGTAGTGTCTTATTACTACAGGGATTTTGTAGATTTCATTTTAACCATTTGAGTCCTGGTAAAAACTTTGCAGAAACAAGTAAGGTCAGGAAACGTTAGGTAAAAATCCCCACTTGAATAATAATGGCATAGAGTGCTGCCTTAGCATTTAAATAGCTTAGCAAGTCACATAATCAGATAGGTAAGTAGATAGACAGACAGACAGACAGACAGACAGACAGACAGACAGACAGACAGACAGACAGACAGACAGACAGACAGACAGACAGATAGATAGATAGATAGATAGATAGATAGATAGATAGATAGATAGATAGATAGATAGATAGATAGATAGATAGACAGATGGTTGGTTGTTGTCCTTCATCTTTGAACAGGACTAAAATGAAATCAACATAATAATAAAGTGAAATTTCAGTGTGTCCGACTGTGGCTGATCAGAACAATATGAGCTCAGAATGCTCTACCACAGGTTGGGCATAGATAGTCTGTGTGAAAATTTGGGGTGAATATCCCAAATTTGCACATCCTGTGTCTACTTTGTGCTGTCTCAATTCTGCTTTGCTTAAAGAGCACAGCACCCTTTCGGATGTGGGCACCCCATGCTGAGCGATCCTGTGCCACTGTCTCCCAAGTTGCACAGTCAAATTCAAAGTTCTTGAGAGAGACCTTGAGGGTGTCCTTATATCACTTCTTCTGGCCACCATGTGATCACCTGCCTCATGCAAAATAAAAGTCTTTCTGGAAAGCCTACATTTTGCATTTTAACAACATGCTAGCCCATCCTAGTTCCACTCTCTGAAGTACAGTTTAAATATTTGACAGTTCAGCTCGAGCAAGCACTTCAGTGTCTGGTACCTTATCCTGCCGGGTGATCCTCAGAATCTTCCTAAGACAGTTCAAATGGAAGCGATTCAGTTTCCTGACATGGCGCTAGTAGACTGTTCATGTTTCACAAGCATATAACAATGAGGTCAGCACAACTTTGTAGATCTTCAATTTGTTAGTCGGTCTAATACCTCCTCTCCCAAACTTTTCTTTGGAGTCTCCAAAACACTGAGCTAGCTCTGGCAATGCGTGCATCAAGCTCATTGTCAATGTGTACATCCCTGGAAAGTACACTACCAAGGCAAGTAAACTTATCCACAGCATTCAAAACTTCTTCATTTGTTGTAACCAATAGTTTCATGTATGGATAGTGTCATGGTGGCTGATGGAGCACCTGTGTTTTCTTGGTGTTAATTATTAGGGCAAACTTAGCACAGGCAGCAGAGAATTGATTAATACTTTGTTGTTTCTCAGCTTCAGAGGCTGCATTGAGTGCACAATCATCTGCAAACAGAAAACCATGCACCAACACTCCCTCCACTTTGGTCTTGGCTTGTAGCCTTTCCAAATTGAAGAACTTGCCATCAGTATGGTAGTTGACCTTCATGAGGTGTTCATTCTCATTAAAAGCATTTGTCAACATGGCTGAAAACATCATGCTAAAAAGCATGGGAGCAAGCACACAACCCTGTTTCACTCCACTGGTGACTGGGAAGGCACGAGAGCATTGTTCATTATCCAGAACTCGAGCAAACATGCCATCATGAAACTGACGTACAACATTGATAAACTTCTCTAGGGAACCAAATTTTGACATAATTTTCCATAATCCCTCATGACTAACAGTGTCAAAGGCCTTGGTCAGATCTACAAATATTGTATACAGACCTCTCTTCTGCCCCTGGCATTTCTCCTGGAGTTGTCAGGCAGCAAACACCATATTGACTTTTCCTTGGCCCTTTCTGAAGCCACCCTGACTCTCAGGTATATGACCATCTTCCAGGTGAAGGATCAGCCTATTAAGGAGGACTCTAGTAAGAATTTTGCCAGCAATGACTAAGAGAGAGATCCCCCTGTAATTGTCACAGGACAATCTATTCCCTTTACCCTTATAGAGGTGGTCAATAGAGACATCCTCAAACTCTTGGGGGGTAACCTCCTCTTGCCATGTAACCTGGAAAATTTCAATCAGCTTTTGTATGAGCAATGGTCCCCCTACCTTTTAAATCTCAGCTGGAGTAGAATCAGCACTAGGTGCTTTGCCACATGAAAGGAGTCTAATGACCCTCAAAATCTCTTCTTCAGTTGGTAGTTCAGTTAAGGAGGGATTGACTTCAACCTGAGGTAAACAGTCAATGGCCTGAGCCTTGATTGATGATGGTCTGTTGAGAACACTATGGAAGTGTTCAACCCATCTCTCTAGGATCATGTCCTTATCACTAATCAATGTGACTTCATCAGCACTGAGTAATTGTGATGCTTCATAGCTTCATAAATAGCTTTCAGGGAATCATGAAAGTGCTTTGGATTGTTACTGTTAGCAAAAAACTGAATTTCATCTGCCTTCTTACTGAGCCAGGAATCCTGCATCTCTCTAAACTTTGCTGGTACTTTGCTTTTGATGGAATTAAATGCTGCCTTCTTAGAGGTGGATGAACCATCCTTCTGGTAAATCCTATGGGGTTCTCATTTTTTATTTAGCAGCTTTTGAATTTCCCCATCATTTTCATCAAACCTGTCTTGGTGTTTACGAGTGTTCCGACCCAGATGAGCAAATGCAGTGCTGTACACCAGATCTCTGAAAGCTGCCCACTCCTTTTCTGCTCCACTGTTGCCAACTATGTGTTGGCTCAACTTTCCCTCCAAGTTAGCAACAAACTGTTAACCCTCAGAGAAGAGCTCTAATTTGTTGACATTAATTCTTCTGGTCGTCATTTTGCCTTGGGGGCAGCACTTTAGATGAATGCAAATATTTAACTTGGAAAGGATAAGTCTATGATCAGTCCAGGACTCTGCACCACACTTTGCCTTTGTCACTCTCACATCTCGTTTGTCTCTTCTCCTTACAATCACACAGTCTATTAGATGCCAATGTTTGTTGTGAAGGTGCATCCATAAAGTCTTATTGCATTTAGGTAAGCAGAAAACAATGTTGGTGATGAAAAGGTCATGTGATGCACAAGTCTTCAGCAGTAAACGACCATGACTGTTGCTGTTTCCAACTCCATTCCTCCCTAGGACTCCCTGCAAAGTCTGGTAGTCTGAGCCTACTCTAGCATTAAAGTCACTCAGAATCATAAGCTTATCTTCTTTTGGCACATTGATGATAAGGGTCTCTAAGTCTTCATAAAATTTTTCTTTGACTCCATCAGGGTTTATCATGAGGGGAGCATAGGCACTGATGATGGTGGCATGGTATTTTTCTACAAGTGGCAATTGCATTGTCATGAGCCTGTCATTCACTCCTTTTGGCAGGCATACCAACTTGCTGATTAGATTAGTTTGATTGAAAAACCCACACCAGCTTCAAGGCACTCCCCTTCACTGTGCCCACTCCAGAGAAAGGTATATCCAGCTCCAACTTCAGCAAGCTGGCCTTCATTTGCCAACCTTGGGCCACCTGTGTGCAGGGTTGTGATTACAGTTCCCAGTGTAGCCACACCTGTTGCTTCATCATTTGCCTGTCCCCACAGAACTTTAAGGTATAACAGTGAAATGGTATGGGTGATGTCTTTTGATCCGTGCATAAATTGGATTTCAGTGAGGCAGAGTTGCACCAAGTCATCAGTCTCACTCTCTCCTCCTGAGTCATCATAGTCCAGTAGTAAGACAGAGTCAAGACAACTGACGATGGCTCAGAATGCAGTGGATGGCCTTGGCATCTTCAGTGTCTAACCAAGCTCTAAGCACTCCACATCACCTGCTTCATCTGCCTTCATGGACATTGGAACAAATTGTTCTCATCCACCCATTCCACCAGAGGAAGTCTTCACATGCTTGGGGTAGACACCCCCCTAACTCATCAACGGGTTTGAGAACCCTTGGTTACCCTCAACCTGGTCTGGCCCATCTGCTGAAATGGTTTACCAGGGCGTGGCCGCTGCACATGTTGCATCTTCTTGGAGCCACAGGTGAGAGTTAGGTAGAACAAGTGGACACCAAAGGTGGAAAGAGTCCTGAAAAGGGCCAGCAGCCATCATACCAAAGGTACTGGTCCTCCCTGAACACACCCTACACTCTAAATAGATAGATAGATAGATAGATAGATAGATAGATAGATAGATAGATAGATAGATAGATGATAGATAGATAGATAGATAGATAGATAGATAGATAGATAGATAGATAGATAGATAGATAGATAGACGCATGGATAGATGGATGGATGGATGGATGGATGGATGGATGGATGGATGGGTGATAGAGTTACATATCTCAGATATATGTGTATATATGTATATATATATATATATATATATATATATATATATATATATATATATATATATATATACAGATCTCTGAAAGCTGCCCACTCCTTTATATATATATACAGTATATATATACAGGTGTGTATATATGTATGTGTGTGTGCCTTTGTGTATACATTCAGGTAGGTCACATAATGGATTGGGTGTATGGCCTGCAGTCACGAAGATCTGAGTCCAAATTCAGCCTCAAACACTTTACTAGCTCTATCACACTGGAACATGTCATTTAACCCTGTTTGCTCAGATTCCTCATTTGTAAGATGAGCTTGAGAAGAAAATGAAAAACTACTCTGGTATATTTGCTAAAAAAAACCCAAACGGATTCATGAAGAGTCAGACACAACTGAACAAGAACAATGTGGAGGGTGGGAGGGAGGAGAGAGAGAGAAAATGCAATTTTGTCATATCAGTAATAAGTGCAACTCTTGGTAATGAAATTCTCTCTACTAGAGAATCTGACCTATAATGTCTGACCTTAGAGAGTTACGTAGGGCATGAAAACTTTAAGTGTTTGGTCTGGGTTCACGTGGCCAGTACACATCAGAGATCAGCTTTCCTGACTCCAAGGTTGGCTGTCTATCTACTGCTTTTCATGATATCATGATAACACTAAGAGTGACTTAACATTGTCACTTTGGCCTCACTCTTTCAGACAAGGCCTGATGGGGTTCTCAGGTACCCTTATGGGGTTACAGAGTCTCTTTCCTCACATTTACCCAAGCCCCAACAAACTGTACTCCCTTCCCAACCACCCCCATTTTCAAGGGATCCAGAGAGCAGTATCCTTGTTCCATTTAACATCAGAATAGCTTTTACAAAGAAATATTTTCTTCAAAGATATAGCAGTAACAAGGCATCATTCCCTATACTATTTCACTCTCTAGGGAGAAAATATAGGAATTAAGTTCACAATTTAGCTCAGTTCCTACATAACATTAGTCCCACCCAGGTCATTTTCAATGCCAAGTTTTTGGATACTGGCCATGACACCTAGCCTAGATTCCTACACTCCCAGATTTCTGTGGCTTATACTTATAGCCCAAATGAAAGACTCCACTCCCAACACCAAGGTCTAATGAAAAGACCAAAGATCTAGGCCTGTTTCTCTAGGGACTATGTGACCAATAAGGGGTAGGGGGAAAGGAGGCTGAAAACCTCACCCCCTACTTACAATACAGGCTCACCTACTATGGCTAAAGTCATTGCCTCAACTCTTGATTCAAATAAAGTGAAAGTCATGGGGCTGGTACTGAGCCAGATCAGTTTAAAGACACATCTACATCTACTAAATACATGTACTATTATCTAGTTCAGGCAACGCAACCAATGGAAAAAGGCTGTATCTATCCATGTGGTAGGCCAATGCAAAATGTGCATGTATGTCCCAGTCTTTGCTGGATCCTCCCAGAAATATGTCCCTAACATATTTCACATGGATGACACCATATAGCAAAACCAATGGTGTCTGTACATGTGACTGACCCTTTTCACACTAGTACAAATATGTATGGTAGAGGATAAAGAAATCTGCGTGGCCATCTTGACTACACTTCTTTTTCTCTGACTTTCATCCCTGTCTCCTACTGACTTCTGGGATACCAGGTTCTGATAGATGCCTTACCTTGGTCACTTACTTCCAATTCAGTTGCAAGTCATGGCATCATCTTCCTGGTGTCATAGTCCTCTTGGAGAACAAAGGACAAACCATACACAAGCCACATACAACCTTGCCTGGAGCCAGGCCACCATATTATACCATGCTGCCTCCCTGCTTTCCAATTTTCCAGCTCCCCTTTACATTTTTGTCTTCCCCTGTTAGAATGTAAATTTCTTAAAGTGAGGAACTATCCTGCTCATTTGTATTTGTCTTCCCTTGGTTTAGCACAGTGCCTGGAGCACTAGAAGCGTTTAATAAATACTCTATCTCCTGTTGTATGTTTAGAAAGATACTGATGAGACAGATTCTGCCATTGAGAAATAAATGACTCAGGGCATAGGAATTTAGGGCATCTTCTAAGATGTGAGACATCTTGTATCTGTTCTATACAGCTACACAGACATACATACATATACCCACAGAACCATTCATATAACACTTAAATTAGGGCTCATTTGAGAATTTGAAACATAAAGACAGGAGGCTAAGAGGAAATATGGCAGAGTAGATAGCAAACTGGATTGAACTCAGTCCTATAACCCTAATGGTTTATCTCAGTTTCAGTTTCCTCTTCTGTGAAATGGAGATTGAAATATCTATAGCACCCCTAGGTTTTCTGAGGTTCAAATGAGGTGATATATGTCAAATACTTTGCAACCCTATAATTCTCTATAAATGTCAGCTTTCATTGGCCTTCTTTAAGGCTCTTTCTTCCTCTTGCCTTCAAACATCTTGTAGCACCTCAAGACTTTTCCCTTCTCAAAGTCAGCTTTCTATGTCTCCTGGATACATACTAGGAGATTATTAGCTCCTAAAACTTAACCAGCTTTGGAATGGACATAATAAAAAGTCAGTGGAAAGAAAAAGAGACCTTTAGACCATCTTCTCCTAAAGACTAGAAAGAAAAATTACTTGGAAATAGAGTCACTCTGGTAGTGTTTGACTCTTCTCCCTCTATACTGACTGAAAAAAATTCCTTTGATGCTTCAGACCATGGAGATCCAAATGAGAAGAGCTGTAGGAATGGCAAAGAGGAAAGACAGGTAAGGGAGAGGTTCTATTATGGGAGCATAAATGTTAGTCAATACTGCATCCATCAGGCTATGATACTGTGCATAAGAGGAAGTTAATGAAAAATAGCACACATGGTCCCTGACACTAAGGGGTTCTAATTTGGTATTTTTGAAGATTTAGCATTTTATTTTTTCCTCAATTACCTGTAAAAACAATTTTAACATTTGTGTTTAAAATTTTGAGTCTCCAGTTCTATCCTTCCCCTTCCCTCCTCATTGAGATTGCCAACGATTTGATGTAGGTTAGATATGTGCTGTCATACAAAACATATTTCCATGGTTATCATATTGTGAAAGAAAATACAGACCAAAAGATAAGAAAAATCAAGAAAGTAGAGAACAAAAATGTTTCAATCTTCATTCAGACTCTCCATCAGCTCTTTCTCTGGGGTAGGTAAAATTTTCATCATAAGACCTTCAGAATTGTCTTGGATCATTGTATTACTGAGAGTAGCTAAGTCACTCACAGTTGATCATTGTACAATACTGCTGTTACTGTGTACAATATTCCCCTGGTTCTTAAGGGCTTATAATTAAAAGATAAATACACATACATACACACATGGAGGGACCTAATAACATATATGTGTGTATGCATATGTAATATGCTATAATATAGTATAATATATGTAAATATAAGATGTATACATATATTTAATGAGTACAAATCAATCTCAATTATTAGGACTAAGTGCAATAGTAAAAGGTGAATTAGAATAACCAAAGCAAATAGATTCAACCATAGAAGTTTTCCCAGGGGGCCAGGAGTCTTGAGTAATATTTTTAAGGGAGAAAAGGGCTTGAGATAGGTAAGGATTTCCAATGATCAGTTTCAATAATCTAAGATAAAATTAAGTAAAGACAAAATAAGTTACGGTGTAGTTAAACAAAAATTAGAATCATTGTAGCATGGATTTAAAGCTGGAAGGGATTTATTGGTTATCTCAATTCCAGTCCTCCCTTCTTTTTCAGATAGGGAAATTCAGATTAAGTAACTTGCCCAAGCTGAGACAAAGTTGGAAGTGGCAAGGCTGAAATTCGAGCCAAGATCCTCTTTCTCCATATCCAGTCTTCTTTCCAATGGAAAATATGACCCCAAGAATATTGAAGCTCTATGATATGTTGTTTTTTTTTTCTTTAATTACAAAGCATAATTTCCATCACACTAGAAAACTGATATAGGAAGACTTAACTTGTTTTCCTGGGGCAGACACTAACTTGTTATGTGATTTTAAGAAAATTACTAAACTTCAGTTTCTTCATATATAAAGAGAGAAAATTGACTAGATTATCTCTGTAGTGTCTTTCACCTTTAACATTCTTTAAGTCTATGAAAAAGCATGGGAATATAGGTGAAAATCTTGTAGGGCTGTGAGGATACAGTAAGCCTGAAGACATTGTATGCATGTGTCTGTGTAGGAGTGTGGAAATGTGTGCACAAGTAAAAATCCTCAGTTCTGTGGATGGGAAGGAACAAGCCAAAGAAGAAAAATACAATTGCTATGAGGTTTTGAAAAGAACTTCATGTATACACAGAGAGAGAAGTCTTAAGGAGAAATGGAATGGGAAGTTATTATCCATGGTATAATTAGAGGGAAAGTCTACGTGACCAACACCATTCTTCTCTATAGCCTGTAATGAATGATTCATTAGACGACCTACAAAACTGAAGGGAATACGAAGTTAACAGTCTAGGAGAGTAGGAAATATATGTGCATAAAACCCTCTAACATTAATCACTCACATGAGGTAGGTTCAAGACCTGAAAAGACTTCACCAGTGAAGTGATTTCAATCAATTGATCAATCAAAAGTAATTAAGTGCCTATTATGTTTCAGGTAATGTGTAAGCACTGGCAATGCCAAAAAAAGGCATATAAAAATCCAGGAATATGGATCGTCAGTAATATTCTTCCCCAAGGCTTAATTTTTCCATTTGCTTAGTTTTATTTGTGTAGCAGATACAAAGACGGTTAAATACCCCCGAAATACAGCTAGGAAAAAATCAGAAACACACAGTTAAGAAGAATTTTCGTAATGTAGCTCTCCTAAAAAGAATTTTGAGAGTGCAGAATTGCCAACTGGGAATTTTAAAAAGTAGCTGGATAAACATGCTAACTCTAAGCTAGGGATGTAGAGACATAGGCCTTGGTGATGAGGAAATGTGGTTCAAAAAATTGGAAATAAGCCTGAAGGTGCTAGATACCTGGACTTCCTCTCATTTCCAAAGGGCTTGCTTGGTGCCTAGGGCACCCTCTAGAGAGGAAATGTCCATGCCAGTCAGCCAAGGCTCTGAGAAACAGACAAGAATGGAAGGAGAAGATTCTATGGGCGTACTTTTTTTCCTCTAGGTCAATGAATGGGTGTGTTAAAGTTTCTCTTTCTATAAAAAGTTTTCAGCAAGAAAAGATGCAGGGATTTGAAACTTAAAAAACTAGAGCAGAGCCCTGTAACCTTCTGAAAAAATAGGAGCCCAGCTAAGGATTCCATGTGAATCCAGAAGCTAGTAGGTAAAAGAAATTCCCCAGTCTTAAAACAGTAAAGCTATACTTGATAACCAAAACAACAGGACCAGCAGAAGAGCCAACACTAATTCAAGGCCACTGAAGAACCATAAGAAAGACAAGTAATGATACTATGGACCATATGTTTGCCGATTAAAGAAACTGTATTCCATGAAAGACCAGTGGAGGGCAAGCTCAGGGAGACTAATGTAATTACCAGAAGGTATCATTGACCCTGGAGTGTCAAAATTACCCCCTCCAAGAACACCCTCTAGCCACATGTTCCATAGGTATGTGTTCACTCCATCATCCCATCCATCCATCCAATCATATGAAAGGAAACTGGGATAGTTCAAATCCCACCTTTAACACAAATGAGCTGGGTGACCTTGATCAACAACAGCAGTTAATATTGTTAAAGTTAGCACATATATGCATACATACATACATACATACACACACACACACACACACACACACACACGCACCACTTCAAGATTTGCAAAGTTCTTTACAAGTATTATCTCATTAGATCCTCAAATAACTCTGGGAGGTAGGTGCTATCATCCCTAATTCTGGTTGACTGACTATTGACTATCTATCCATCTATCTCTTCTTTCATTTTACTTCTTTCCTTATCACTCCGAGCTATCCCAGTTCATTCTCAGAATTCCTCACAATATCTTTTTTTAATTTTGTTTATTTTATTTTTAATTTATGCAATAAAATAAGCATCTCCATAACAGTCTAATAAAAATGATATTTACACATGAAACTGCAAGTTTATTATGTACACCTTGCTACTTTTATCCTCACAAATATTCTTAAAGGGTCACATTTGTGGGGGGTCCCCCTGTTAAGGTCCTTGTCCTCATCTTCTATACATTTTGAGATATAGATTCTATAGATTTGAATAATCTTCACTGATTATTATTCCCTGTGGCCTCAGTTCACTATTTCTTCTTCAGCAGATTTTTTTAAATATTTATTTTGCTTTCATTAGAATTTTATTCTTAAATTCTTTCTATCACTCTTGGTTCAATTTCATTTGTAGAATTTTAGAATATGAGATACTGCCTGTTCTTTCCCAGAATTCATTGAAATTCACTCTTATAAGGAAGGGTCAGTATAGAGATGGGAAAGAACACAAAGAAGACTGGAAGAGACATACTATGGAAAGATGGAGCCAAGAAAAGAGGAAATACCAGGAAGGCTGAAGTAAACCCCTCTTCTCTCTATGGATAGTATTAGAACAAAGGGCCACAGTGAGATTTCCATTATCAGTCCATGAGCTGAGTTGTATTTGGCCCAGGAATGGAATCACAGAGGACAAGGGTTAAGGAGAGAAGTCCCTAGCCTCTCTCGCCATCTGGTAGAACATAGACTGGGGCCAACAGATAATCCAGAATCCATCCTCTATATTTGACCTCAATACCACTTGCTCTGCAAATTCCTCTTACAGACATGGTTGAATATGATAATGAGGTAGTATTGGATAGTGGATGGAGAGTTGTAGAGACAATAAGATCTAGGTTCAAGTCTTGTTTCTGATATACATGTCTCTATGTCTCTAGACAACCTACTTAACCTTTCAATACTCCAGGTAATTCTCTGGAATTGTAAGTTGCAGAGGTGCCAACCCACATTAATAGAAGGAGTTTCCTCACCCAGAAATTCCCCATATCAACAAAATCATAGGTCTGGTATCAAAAAAAAAAGAAAATTGTTAAAGCATTACGGAATCTGAGAAAAATGAACCTGATATATTAATAAGTATTAGAATTTATATGAACCATATCATTCTCCACTGCCATACAAAAATCAAAATTGGTCTGAAGTCATTAAAGGCATAGCAGGATAATGGTTTTTTTTTGGTTTTTCTTTTTGTTTATTGGTGGAGAATGGAATTTCAGTAGATAAAATACCCCTAGGGAGGGCATTCTTTTCCTGAGGTCCTCCAGTAAATGACCCTGGACAATCAGGGAGCCTTTGGGTCACTGGTCTCTACCTTATATTTTAGGTTCTTTTTTCACATGTGCCAACTGTAGCTTGAAAGACCAAGGCCCCCACTGTATCGTTGGCCATCTCCAGTTGTCCTTATTCATATCTGTCCACTGGACCCAGATGGCTCCAGAGGAGAAAGTGAGGCTGGTGACTTTGCACAGCCCTCCCTCATTTAAATCCAAATCACTTCTATGTCATGGCATCACCTTCCTGATGTCATGGTCCTCTTCAAAAATGAAGGACAAACACCAACAGCAAACAAATCAATTAACGGAGTCACAAAGAGCCATTCTCTAGCATGTGAGTAGCCAAGAGATATGAATAAACAATTCCAAAAAGAAATGCAAACTATAAATAACTCTATAAAAGGCTATTGCAAATTACTGATCATAAGAGAAGTGCAAATCAAAACAGTTCTGAGGTTTTATCTCACATCCAGTAAGCTGACAGAAAAAAAAGATGCCTGGTAAATGGAAGTAATCAGTGTTGGAAAGGTTAAAGACAGGCACATTAATACACTGTCAGGAGAACTGAAAATTGGCCCCACAAAATAAGGAAGCAATTTACAATTATGCTAATAAAGTGACTAAAATGTCCAAAATGCTTTGAACCAGAGATACCAGAACCTCCCAAGGAGATCAGAGACAGAAAAGTTCAAATATACAAAAAATATCTGTAGCAACACTTTTTGTGTGTAGCAAAGCACTGAAAATAAAGTCAAGGTCCAGTCATTGGGGAATGGGATAGCACATCATGGTATGTGAATGCAATGAGATGTGACTGAGTCATAAAAATAAACAGGTACATAAATACATAAACAGTGCAAGGAATGATGCAAAGTAAAGTGAGCAGACCAGGAAAACAATATGTATAACGACTACAGAAAAGTACTGGGAAGGACAACAATAGAAATTTAATCCTGTTACCCCCCCTCCATTCTTTGCACAGGTGGGGAACTAGGAATATGGAACACAGCATCTACTTTTGTATTTGACAGAAGTGTTTTGTGGAACTACTTTTTCTTCTTTCCAATTTATTCTTTGACATAAGAAATAGGTCACCTACTAGGGGAAGAGGATGAATATATTTAGATATAAAGATGATGCAAAATGGAAGATATTAATTAATTCAGCAAGGGAACATCAGATTGCTTAAGAAGGAGTAAATGAGATCAGGACAGAAGAATGGTGTCAGTTCCTTTGTCCATAAGGGTGGAACCAGAGTTGTAAGGTCCATTGCTTTCAATCTGGGTGAGAGAGAGAGGCATAATCTTGAAAAAGATAAAGAAATAGATGGATAGAGAAATAGATGGATGGATGAATAAATAGGTAATATTTATAGATACATATGTAAATGCATGAAGAAGTATGGAAACTAAGATAAATATATATAAGTACATATATACATGCATATATATAATAAATGAATAAATAGGTAAACTAAGGTAGAAATAACAAAAAAAGTTATAAAGGAATGACCAGTATTCTCCCCATAAAGAATTTAACCTGTATGATAAGGAGAAATATATTTTAAGAGACGTATATTTGCCTTTTGTGTTTTCAGTCAGCTCTATTCAACTGCATTTCACAGTTAGCATTTTGTCAGATCAAATGCTGTCTTGCTGTAGGAGGAATCTCAAAGACCAATAGGCATGCCCCTAGTCTTATTAAATCAACTTCTAGAAAGTTCCTACTAAAGTTCAATGTTAAAAAAAAAAATGCTGAATTTCTTCCAGGTATTAAAGTGGCTGGGGATTTAGTCACTGATCACTTAGACCTGTAAGGATGTCAATGATTGATTTATTCCTTAGTCTTTAATATTTTTAAACTGCAATTTGGAATGTGCATGTCTCATCAGATGCTCTGCCCTCATCAGGAACAAATCGGTGAAATGAACATGCCAAGTCACTTTCTTGGCTCTATCACCCTTGGCATCTTCACAAGACCTAGTAATGAATGAAGGCAAAGGGACACTACCTCCTCTTATCTCCTTATGTGTCTGACTTCATTTGGGGACAAACTATCTAATCAAAAGCCTTAGTACTTCATCAAATCTCTATTTTCCAGATTCAAGGCTGGAGCTAACTACAAAGCTCTTTTTCAACCCGGAATCAGCACAGGAAGAATTTTGATTGATTGAAAAGTCTGTATGTTTCATAACAACATGAAGTAATAAATCACATGTAACTAGCACTTTATGTTTGGAAAAGCACAGCCTTTACAATGACCATTCAAGGTAAATGGTGCAAATATTATTCCCACTTTTCAGAAATGGAAACTGAGATTCAAAGAGGCTCATGCAATTTGGGACATGTGATTTGACCACAATCATATAGCCAAGAGTGTCCAGGGTGGTATTCAAATCAAGAGCTCTAGATTCCAAGTCCAGTGCTCTGTCCATTATGCCACATTGCCACAAAGCAAAGAATCTCATTCCACACCAGGATATGGGTAAGTAATCCATATGAAACTGTGATCTAAGGAAGGTTCCTTCCCATGGAAAAATCCCTACATGGGCATTTTAAAAAGGCATACAGAGATTTAAAAAAAAGGTGAGGAGATCTATGATATCAAGGATCTTATATTCTACTGGAAGAAACAACATAGATACAGAAAACTGAATACAAAATAAAGGCAAAACAATTTCCATAAAGAAGTCAGAGGAAGGGGGATGGGTAGAATAATCTTCCTGTAGGAGGTGGCACTTGACCTGAGAAGTGTAGGATGCTAGGGATTCAAGGAAGTAGATATGAGAAGCAAGGGCATTTCAGATGTAGGGGACAGCCTATGGAAAGACTTGGAGACTGAGGGTGGAATGTCTTAACAGGGTAATAGGTTAGTTTGTCTAGAACCTGAACCCAGATTGTGAATGGCATTTAAGAACAAATTGGGGGTGGAGAGAGGTATATTTTTTTCTCGAGTCTAGATGAAGTCATTGGAGCTTTTGAGCAAAAAGAATGACATTATCTGTGTTTCAGAAATATAAATCTGGAGGATGGATTTGAGAAGGGAGAGGCTCCAAGCAGGGGAACCAATTATGCTGATTACTAATAATTAGAAATATGCAAATTAAAACAATTCAGAGTTTCACCTCCCACCTAACAGATTGGCAAAGATGATAGATGTTGGAGGGGCTGTTGCAAAACAGGCATATTAATGCATCTCTGATGGATCTGTGAATGGGTACAACCATTCTGAAAAAGAATTTAGAAATATACCCCCAAAATCCCTTTGATTCAGCTATATCTCTACTAGGTCTATATCCCAAAGAGATCAAAGAAAGACAAAAATGACCCATACGTACAAATATATTCACAGAAATTGTTTTGTAGCAGTAAGCTAAGGAGGTACCCTTCAATCTAGGAACAGTTGAACAAATTATGATAAATATTAATTTAAAGGAACAGCTTTGTGCCACAAAAAAAATGATAAAGTATATGTGTTCAGAGAAACCTGGGAATGCCTGTAAAAACTAATGCAGAGGAAAGGAAGCAGAACCAGGCGAACAATTTGTACAATAGCAACAATGTTATAAAGACAAACGACTTTGAAAGATTTACAAACTCTGATCAATGAAGTGGCCAGCCATAATTCCAAAGCATCAATTATTAAATGTGCTACCCAACCCCTGACAGAGAGGTGAGAGTGAAACATATTTCTGGACATGGACAACATAGGAATTTGTCTTCCTTACCTATGCATATATTTTGAAAAGATTCTTTCTTTAAATTAGAATTGGGTAGAAGATGAAATCCTTGCTAGCTGGAAAATAAAGTGGAAAAAAAAGGAGGTTATCACAACAGTCCAGGTTACTGGTGATGAGGTCTTGTGAGGAAGAAATAGATGCAAGATGTATGTAGAAGATAATCAACAAGGCTTGGTCATGAAGGGTGAAGGGCAAGAAACCAATTGGGCTTGAGTAGTGAGGGACAGGGAAGATTATAGGATGTCTCTGAACTTGTGAATCTGGATGGCTGGAAAAATGGTACTGTCTGACAAAAAACAGAGAAGTCATGAAGAGGGGAAGATTTTGGATATATAGGTATACTGAGTGTGAAATGCCTATGGAGCATATAGTTGGAAAATGTATAATAGGCATTTGGTGATACAAGACTGCATTCAAAAGAATAGGACAAAATTATATAGATCTGGGAGACATCTGCATACAGGAGTTGGCCCATGAAGACTGATGAGAACTACCAAAAGCATGGGGATGGATAGTCCAAGACAGAGCCTTGGGATTTATCCAAGCAGAAAGGATGGGACAAGGAAGATGATCCTGAAAGGATACTCAAAAGGCATAATCAGATAAGTAGGAGTCAGTTGTACCAGGAGAAGGCAGTGTCATCAAATCCCAGGAATGAGAGAGTGTCTAGGAGGAACAGGTTGTCAACAACATCAGATTGTAGAGAGAGGTCAAGAAGGATAAGGACTGAGAAAGGGTCATCAAATTTGGAAATTAAGAGATCATTGGGGAGATCTCAGGAGCAGTGGCTAAGACAGAAGCTCTGTTGACTCCTAAAACCCTCATTTTAGAACCAGAACCTCCAATTCCTTCCCAACTCCCTTTCCAACCATGGCTGTCTCAGATGGAGTGACTAACGTCTTCAGCAACATGAAGGTGAAACAAAGGAAGTAGATAAGCACAAGATGGCTTTAATGTTCTGCCTGAAAACATTATGCCAGAGGAGAGAAAAAGAGATCCCTGTGGATGACCTGGGACAAACTGTGGATGATCCCCAACCCACTCTTCTTAAGATTCTCGTTGCCAGACAAATACTCCCTCTATGAAGTCACCTCTGAAACCAAGGACATAAAGAGCAGGCCCTGGCATTCATTTTCTGGGCCCTAGAAGAGCAAAATGATCTAATGACATCATCCAGACAAATGCAATCAAGCACCAATTGCAAACAGATAGCTTCGAGGAAGTGAGAGGCCACATGGATCCCAGACCAGATGCAGGGCAATAAGGAGGGAAGGAGGGTGCCACATGCAGCAGCAACTTCTCTGGAGAGGAAGTCGTTGTTTCAACCACTATATCCCACTCCCCATCCTTTCGGAGCTGCTACAGTAATCCCTGGTGTGCCCAAGCCCAGGAGATGTTCTCCTAACTGCTAGACTAGAGAGTGGAAAGGGATTTGGATCCTTGCAAGGAGAAGGTGGTCTCTTTACTCCCGATCCATGACCTCCCGAGCCTAACCCCCAGTGGTTCTGGTACTCCCAAACCATTTTTTATCTTCTGTTTTAACCTGTTAGGTTAAAGCGAATAAAGTCTGACTTCCTGTCAGGAGGTGGAGTTCTGTTTTTAACTATGGAGTCATATGTTTTTAACTATGACCATTCCTTTTCTCCTAAACATTTCCATTCCACACCCTGCCAACTTCTGATTCTTGTGGTAGCTTTGTATTTGTTTGCTTAGGTCTATGTATAAATGAAATATTGTGGAGATGACTCCTCCTCCCCACAAGCTGGCTTCCTTCCTAGCCTTTGGGGCTCCTTAAGTCGAAGCAACATCAATAAAAAGGAAGGAAGGAAGGAAGGAAGGAAGGAAGGAAAAAAGGAAGGAAGGAAGGAAGGAAGGAAGGAAGGAAGGAAGGAAGGAAGGAAGGAAGGAAGGAAGGAAGGAAGGAAGGAAGGAAGGAAGGACTGGTTTCTTTAAAAAAAAAACCATCTTTCATAAGCTTTGAGAAAGCGGTTTTGCAAAGAGATGAGAAATTAATGGGAGGTGAAATGAAGGCAAGAAATGTAGATAGACATTTCCAGGAGTTTGACTGTAAAAGGAAAAAATGTGGAACAATAGTTTATGGAGACAATAGTGCCAAGTGAAGTTTTTTAAATATAAGAGACAACATTAGGAAAGCAGGAAGTAGACAGAGATTAAAAATTAAAGGAATGTGATAATAAAATGGGGTAAATTCCAAGAGGAAATTGGAGATCATAATGCGTAGGCCACATCCAGAGGAATAAGGTTTTGTAAGAGAGATAAGCCACATCATTCTGGGACTACAGCAAAAGAGAGAGTGGGGAAAATATTTTGGTAATTTGTAGTATAGAATTAAGGAGAAAGAGCTCACAATGAATAGCCTTCACATTTTTAGTGAAATATTTGGTAATGTCCTATCCGAGAGGGAGGATAAAAACAGATTTAAAATAGATACTGAGGAGAGTGGTATAGTCAACATAGAGAGAGTATATGGATTGGCCTGTACCGAGTGGGCTTAATTTAGATAACATACCATAAGTATGTAGTAGAGTCAGTTCACATGTTACATGACTTTCTTAATCTGCATTTATCAACATGTATCTGAGAGGAGAGAAGGCAGATGGTGAGAGTAATCCAGATTTGGGATGTGGAAACAGAGGAGCAAAGCTAGATGACAGTCCAAGATAGAGTAGGCACACAAAGCCAAAGTCATCTATCGGATATACAAACAGTAAAATGGATCAGGCATCTCATTAATTGGGGAGATCCCTCACACATCATCCTGAACAATTCTTACCAAAATTTCACCAGGAGGGATCCACCCAATGTACCACAGGTCTTCTTCACTTTCTCCCAACATCACAAAAATACCCATGGAGCATTCTGGATGTCTACCTGTCATCCTCCACTCTTGTTATATGACTATCCTATCTTTTCTCCTGATCATACAACACCTTTAAAATGTTCTTTCTTCTGTTCTATTGCATCCACCATGTATTACTTTTTATGGGATATTCACCTTTAGTTCTTAGAAGGAAGTCATGTTTCATCTCTCACTGCCTTATATAGCAAGATGGGTAAAATTTGAATGTTGAAAAGATGGGTCTTTGATTCATGGCAATATTATGGCTAGTAAAATAACTTTGAAATTTCCCAAAAGCAATCCCGCTTACTGCCCTCCTACTGCTCAACTCTCAACCCAATTCATTGCCTATCTGTCTGGTTCATTGTCTACATTCATTTTCCAAGACAAATATTCCATAAGCAATAGAAAAATGTTCTTTAGCATATCAAATAAATCTAGATGGTAGGAATTCAGAAATCTCTCAAAGAATTAGAGAATCCAAATTAACTTCACTTTACCATGTGTATTATGCTTCTGAAGACTATTCAGACTGAATTTTCAGTGCACAACCATATACACACAGTTGATTTTATTCACTGGCCAATAAAGCAATTAAGTGGAATTTTAAGATAGATGACCTACAGAAGATAGATGATCAAAGAATTTCTCTTTTCATAGATGCAGAATTCTTTAAGGGTATTGCCAGTGAATATCCTTAAGACTTAAATTATATTCTGAATGTCATCACATGTTAATTCCAAGATTCTAGGAATATTCAGAAACTTAAATCAAGTCAGAGAAGGAGCTTACTAGAAAAGGACTATGTCCAACTCTATTTTCTAAACATACTAGTCATAATACAAAAAAATAACCATCCTGACTAAATAAGCTCTGTGTCTAAAATTGTTGATTTTCTCTTCACCCAGTAGAAGTAATGTAATCAAGGGCAAAGCCACAATGGCCAAGTAAAAGTACAGACTTGCTAGAACTCTGCCCCTCCCAAACCTAGCTAAATACCTGTAAAAATCTACTCTAAACAAATTCTGGAGCTTCAGAACCCACAGAATGATGCAGTGAAACAAATCTCCAGCCCAAGACAGCCTTGAAGGTTGACAAGAAGTGTCTATTGTGCAGGGCTGGAAGCAGGGTGCAGTCCAGTGCAGTCCATGCCAGCACAGACAGGACCTGAGCAACCCTGGGGGGCGGGGGGTATAGCAGGTGGGGTGGAAGGACTGAATCTCTTGCACCTGTGGCAATTTTCAGACTTCATGCCCTAAAACACCAAGAACAAATTGGAAGATCTGTGGAAAAAACCTGTGGGACCTGTGTGAGACAGTAGAGTCATCAATCCTTCCCCCAACCCCAGGACAGTGGGGAGGGAGGGGGCGAAGGGAGGTGGAAGAGCCTGCAGAAGCCGTAACAGGGCGGTGGCAACTGCTGTTTCTGGAATTCTAGGCCTACAGATTGTGGGGGGATCAAGTGGCTGACAGTACAACACCCCCCACCCCTACTGGAAGCAGAGAACTACCTTGACAAAGAGCTCAAAAGTCAAGTAAACGGCTTGGGAAATGAGCAAAAGCAAGAAAACTAATCAGACTATAGAATTTTACTTTTGTGATAAGGAACACCAAAGTATGTAAACAGAAGAAGATGACAAAGTCAAAGCTCCTCCATCCAAAGCCTCCTAGAAAAATATGAATTGGTCTCAGGCCATGGATGCGCTCAAAAAGGATTCTGAAAATCAAGTAAGAGAAGTAGAGCAAAAATTGGGAAGAGAAATGAGAGCGATGCGAGAAAATTGTGAAAAGCGAGTCAACTGCTTGCTGAAGGAGACCCCAAAAAATGCCGAAGGAAAGAACACTTTAAAAAATAGACTAACCCGAATGGCAAAAGATCCAAAAAGCCAGTGAGGAGAAGAATGCCTTAAAAAGCATAGTTGATCAGATGGAAAAGGAGATCCAAAATCTCCCTGAAGAAAATAATTCCTTAAAGATTAGAATGGAGCAGATGAAAGCTAATGATTTCATGAGAAATCAAGAAATTACAAAACAAAATCAAATGAATGAAAAAGTAGCAGACAATGTGAAATATTTCAATGGAAAAAATAACTGACCAGAAAAATAGATCCAGGAGAGACAATTTAAAAATTATTGGACTACCTGAAAACCAAGATCAAAATAAAAAGCCTAGACATCATTTTTCAAGAAATTATCAAGAAAAACTGCCTTGATATTCGAGAACAAGAGGAGAAAATAGCAATGGAAAGAATCCACTGATCACCTCTTGAAAGAGATCCCAGGCTTTCAGAACATCAGTTTGCAGGATGAGCTGAGGTGGAGAGAGGCCAGAGGCAGGCAGACCCCCTAGCAGTTGCCACAATAGACCACAAAGGAGATCCATCCAAAGTCATGAGTGGCAGCTGATGATCAGCTGGGCCCAGCTATGCCCTGATCCCTTCTTCCCTCAAGTGCCCATCCCCTCCCCCCCACTACCAAGTCCCAGTGGGCACTCTAGGTCAGAGCTCCCAGGCAAGCACCTGATCCTGAACCTCACAGTCAGCCCATTGTCCAGCTCAGAGGCAGGGGCTCACCTAGGGGAGAGGCTAACCATGCTAGCCACATTGACTCCTTTCAGGTGTCTCACTGCCCTGAGAAACCCAGGATCCCAGAGCCAACCAAAATCCATCAAGGGGTCAGACCATCTGTGGAATCTGTACCCAGTGAGCCCCAGCACAGCCCAAGGGACATCAGACTGGCAGCCAGGGTCCAGTTACCTGCATCTTTTGTCTCCTACACACCCTTCCCACTGGAGCCAGCCCTTCCTACGTGTCAGGCAGAAAAAAGTGCACCCAAGGGAACAGGCTGTAGGCAACCCATTATCTGCTCTCCAGCCAAAGCCCCAATGAAGATGCTCCTGCCAGCCCCTGCTTGGCCGCACCAGCACCCTACACTTGGGCTACCCAAGTGGCCCAGCCTGGGACCCACCAGTCCCCCACCCCCAACACCTCCAGCTCATCCCCAAAGGAACTCCAAGTCCTAACACTATTGTGGCAGCTGCCTGAGCAGGCAGACAGAGCCCCAAGGTTCCTAGCACCATATCCAAGGCCTAACCCCAAGGAGGCCAAGAAAGACCGTTGAATCTGTCGTGACTCTGCAGAGGAGGTATCAGGGTCAGGGGCCATCCCCACTGTACCTCATGAGTCCTAGGAGAGGAGGGCCTGGACCTGGGCAAGACGCTTGGCTCTGGGGATCAAAACTTTTGACTGAAGACACGTGGTATGGTGGCCTCAGCCTGGTGGGCTGTGCAGAGGAATGGTGTAGTCATCCACATTGGGGGGCCAGGATCCTGATCCTGACAAATCAGATACTAGGGCAGACTGACGTCTTTCTCAGTCATTCTCTCCTCTCAACTGGACAGAAATGTAATGGGATTTATTTTCAGTTCATACTGGTCAATAGATGAATTATGCAACCAAAGATAAGAAAGAAAAAAAGAAAGAGTTTGCAAAAGGATAACTGCTAGGAATATTATATCCAAAGTCCAGAGTTCTCAGGTCAAGGAGAAAATATTGCAAGCAGACAGAAAGAAACAATTCACATATTGTGAAAGCACAAACAGGATAACACAAGATCTAGCAGCTTCTACATTAAGCGATCAAAGACTTGGAATTTGATATTCCAGAGGTTAAAGGAGCTAGGACTGAAAACAAGAATCACCTACCTAGCAAAACTGAGTATAATACTTCAGGTGAAGAACATGATCATTCAATGAAATAGAGGGCTTTCAAGCATTCTTAATGAAAAGACCAGAGCTGAATAGAAAATTTGACTTTGAAACACAAGAATCAAGACAAGCATGAAAAGTTAAACAGGAAACAGAAATCATAAGGGACTTACTAAAGTTGAACTGTTTATTTCCTTGTATGGAAAAATAATATTTGTAATGCTTGAGACTTTTCTCAGCATTAGGACAGTTGGAGGGATTATATACATATAGACAGAGGGTACAGGGTGGGTTGAGTATGAAGGGATGATATCTAAAAAAATGAAATTAAGGGATGAGAGAGGACTCTATTGGGAGGAGAAAGGGAGAGATAGAAGGGGCAAATTATCTCTCACATAAAAGAGGCAAAAAAAAAAGCTTTTTCAATAAAGGGGAAGACGGGGGAGGTGAGAGGGAAATAGTGAACATGAATCTTGTCACATTTGGCCTAAGGAGGGAATAATATGCACATGCAATATGGTATGAAAATCTCTCTACTACAGGACAGTAGAGGGAGGGGAATAGGTGAGAGGGGGATGATAGAAGGGAGAGCAAGTGGAAGGGGGTGATTAGAAGTAAATACTTTTGAGGAGGGACGGGATCAAAAGAGAGAATAGAATAAATGTGATGCAGGATAGGATGGAGGGAAATATGGTTAGTCCTTCACAATATGATTGTTATGAAAGTGTTTTGCAAAACTACACATATATAACCTATATCAAATTGCTTGCCTTTTCAGTGGGTTTGGGTGGGTAGGAAGGAAGCGAGAGAAGTTGTAACTCAAAATTTTAAAAATGAATGTTAAAAATTGTTTTTACATGCAACTGGGAAATGAGATACACCAACAACAGGGCATAAAAATCTATCTTGCCCTACAAAAAAATAGAGGGTATGGAGATAAGAGAAGGGAGGGGTGTGATAGAAGGGAGAGAAGACTGAGGGAAATGGTCATCAAAATGCACGCTGTCTTGGGGTGGGGAGAGGGGAGAGATGGGAAGAAAATTTGGAACTCAAAATCTTGTGGAAGAGTATTTGGAAAACTAAAAATAAATTTTTAAAAATTTCTTCACCTGGAAAAAAGAGAAGTAATGGAATTGTGCTGACCTATACACTTGCTTTCTAGAGACCAAGGGCACACATTTGTAAGACTGCTGGCTAAGATTTGGGACTCTGCTTTCTGTGAAGGACAATAGCATCCAAGCTTTTAACTTCATTAAGGTACTCCTCTTTAACCAACTGATCTAAATGCTCCAGAAGATCTTCTTACTGCATACATCATTCTATTGAATTATTCTCATTTGACAGCCACGTTGGGAAGCCCTCTGTGAGTTTACATTGGCCCGAGGAAATGTAACTCAATAAAAGTACCCCTCTACAAGACAACGCTAATGGTCCCTATAGAGTAACACTCAGATCTTAAGACAGTTTCAAGACAGATTTCCTATAACATACCCAAAATGGTGAAATTTACTGTAAGAGTCATTTAATTTGGACATTTGTATTATAGGGGACTGCTCCTATGTGCTATAGTCTCTGATGGTTCTCTTTATTGGGTGATAAAGGTAAAGATGGCTGACAAGGAGAAGCAAGTTAATAGACCAACCAATAAACAAATATATAATTACCAGATGTTGTACTAGATGATGGGGAGGAAATTCAAGACCTTCTTGACCTTAAGCTTACTTTATTTTTTTTCAACCTAGGACAATAATTTAATTGGATACCTCATAGTTAACATACTCCCTATACTCGAGAATATGGATGCTTAACCTGGGGTCCATGAATTTGTTATTTCGTATATTTCAATAACAATATTTTTTAATTTATGACATAAAATAAGCATTTCCATAATATAGTGTGATAAAAATGATTGCACATTAAACTGCTAGGCAATTACGCACAAATTGCTATTTCTTTCAAATATGCAACAAAATTATGTAAATTTCTTTTTTCCCCTATTTTCTTCCCTCCATCCACCATCCTCCTCCCTAGAGACATCTACCATTAGACATAAATAGGCTTATATATGTGAAACTATTCTATGCATGTTTCTATTTATCAGTTCTTTCTCTACATGCAGATAGCTTCTTTCTTCATATATCCTTTATAGTCAATTTGGGTATTTGTAACAGTCAAAATAACTTATTCACTCAAAGTTGTTCTAAAAAATATTGCTGTTACTGTATACAATTTTCTCTTGGTTCTGTTCATTTCACTCTATAATTTAATGAAATATTTTTATATAATTTATCTCCTTTGGAATCTCATGCATTCTATTTTATGCATTTAAAAATATTATTCTGAGAAGGTTTTCACTAGACTACTAGAGTTCATGACATACAAAAAAAGGTTATGAATCCCTACTCTGAATACACGCCAATCAAGTTGCTATTGCTGTAAAGCTCACATCCCAATTCATTATGTTTATTTTGAAAGGAAAATTGAACCAGTAGTTTAAAAAAATTAAATGTCATTGAAGTTGAAAATTATAGAGGAAAATATGTGCTCAGTAGAACATTTCCTTCTCATTTTTTTTAGATTTTTCTAGATAAGGCTGCTTCTGATCTAATGAACAAATGTCTTGTGGCTTCCTGCTCTAACTGACTTCTTGTTTTTGTTGCTTAACTAAAAGTATTTAATTTATCTCTACAAAAGAAAATTAAGGAAAGCAAGGGTACACATAATTAGTCAATAAACTGAGCTCTTGGCTTAAAGTCACTATGTCTGATAATTAATCGGCCCCAAATATTTAGCCCCTGTAGTTGTGAAAGCTAAATTTTTGCTTTTAATACATTAAATGAGTACAATCAGTACTGAGATATTTCCTTTCCTCCTCCTTTGTCCTTTCCTAGTAATGGAGGAGAATAAAATACGTCCCTCCAATTCTGGATGTTTTTACTTTATCTTGTGTGGGAAGATGACACAGAATGTTGTATTCAATCTTTCTTTATACATTTTGAAAGGTTGATGGAGTAGGTGGTCATGCCAGGGAGTGGAGGGCACCCCCAGGTCACACCAAGAAATTGAAAGAGAAAAAGAAAAAAAAATTTCTCAATCTCCCTTTCAACTAGCAGGAAGCAGTGGACCAAGATAAAATGGTTGAACCTCCATAAGAAAATCCTCATATTCAGTACTATAACTGATCATACAAATCTTTGAGACTAATGATTACTCATTCAAGAGAAATTTCCTACATGTAGAATATCACCAGAAGTGTAAAGCAAGAGGCACCAGTCAGAAACTATGTCCTCTTTCAACTGAAGCAGACTCTTTTCCTTTTGTCACTGGCATGGAACAGGGAAAGACCGAGAGATGATGCAGGACTTGTCACAGCATGCTAAAAATCCAAGTCATTTTGGTGTTGAGTCATCTTAAGGCCAGAATCAGGACCTCAAGTTCCCATGTGCTTGACCATAAGCAGGAAGGACAGCTCTAAGTATATTCATTCCATGGAATGACCTTTATTCTGCTATAGTATGAACTACTTGTTTGCAAAGGGAGAGTCTCTGTTAGATGGTAAGGGGTAGAAATAACATCCTATATACCACCTCCCTCCCACCCCAATGAAGATTAGGCGAGTTTGTCTTTATATTTATTTATTTTTTTAATCTGTGGAATACAACAGTTATTTCCATAACATAGTGTAATTTAAAAAAAAGATGATTGCACATGAACGTGCAAATCCCTTATGTACGATTTGCTATTCCTTTAAATACATAATAAAGTTATCGTGTAAATTTCCCTCTTTTTTTCTTCCCCCCCCCCCAACCCTAGCGATGGCTACCATTAAACACATAGTGCTTCAGATGGACAATGAGTTGGGGCCAGAATTAAATGGAAGAAAGACAATGTATTAATGTTAATTTGGGAAATTTTTCATTGCTCTTAAAAGCCCCAAATTGTACACACACTTCTATTAAAAAGCAGTATTCACAATGATTCTTCATGGTTGTGACTCTTTAGTCACCACAATCTCCTTATCTCTTCTAGTGTGACCACTTAGACTGGAAGAGAGAGAATAAATGAAAAAGACAGCCACAAGAAACCCTTACCATACCCTTGTATGTTTCAGCATGCCAAATTTGTGGGGTCATTTTCAGGAGCCATGTCTGTTTTATTATATCATTGTTTCAGCCACTCAGTCAGATTGACACCATACCTCAGAAGTTGTTGAATACCAGCATGGAGATCGGAAGCAAAATCAGCAAAAGCTGTCACTTCACAATAGAACCAACTCCAACTTCATGGTACCCGCCACCTGTTTCATGTCCTTGGTTTAAGCAGCCGATCCAACACAGGACACAGATATTAATGACTGGATGAATGTTGTCGAGCAATTCTGTTTTTAAGAAGATTTCTCCATTAGGAAAATGACATTTTTTGGAATGTATGCACACATCACTAGCTTGGATGAATTGATTTTAAATGTCATTTTCCCAGTGCTGTGGATTGCTGCCACTGTGGTTGGCTCTAAAAAAATCATGTGCTTCACATGATTAACTAAATTCAATGCATTTAAACATCTAAACATTGACTGTAAGCTTCTGTGTGAGATTTGGGCATTTGCTTATGAGGTTCATAGTGAAAGAGATGGTTTCTTATTTCAACATAAAGTCTCTCCTCAGCAGGTCCTAAAGTGACCCACTCCTCAGCAGACAGTAGAAAATATATCAATGGCATGTTTATTTCTTCTGTGATCCTTTGATTCTCATGGTATGTGTGGTATTGCCTTAGAAATGTCAGACTCCATAAATGGCTGGTCAGATTCTGTCCCAGAATTTACCAGTTGGGTGATTTTATTTTAAAGTCTTGGCTTTGAGATTTGTGGGTAGAAAAATTCAGAAAAGATTCAATCTTCAAAGCCATGTGGCACAACAAAGGCACAAAGCTGGTTTGGGGTATTAGAAGAGTATTCCCTGGCATAAAATCTAAGGGATACTATCCATGAAATTCCCTATCCTGAAATCCTGCCCTGACATCCATATTGCTGTTGCAAGACAGTAGCAATAAGAACTGATAGAATGGGTAGAGATGAAACACTTGCCTAGCATGTTGGCCAGATTTGGATGACTAACCCTGCCTGGGCATTATGTTTCTTACTGCCTACTGAAAGGCTTAGTTCAAAATCTCCCAATTCCCAGAGAAAGTATGGGATGTTCATGATCAGCCTGTGCTTCCTGCTTAGTTGGAGAAGAAGAAACCAAGATATAGATTAAGACTTTGTCCCTCTTAGCTGTTATTTCTCATCTCTTTTAAAGGTCCAGGGACCTCTTTCCCAAATATCTACCTATATTATTATCAATCACACAAACAAGGATATAGGTGACAACTAAATCTCTCATTTGCCAGACACATGGATACACACAAAATACAAGTAAGGTAGAGTCAGGAAGTGGTGCAACTCTCTTTGTATTCTATGTACCGTATAAGTTTTGAAAGTCATGAGAGAGAATAACGGAGCTTTGAAAAAGCAAGCCCTAAAGAGCAACCTTCCTAACTTAACTTGTTACTAAATGGACAGAAAACAGTGAAATTACCTGTGTGTGCTCTGAAGTGGGATGGGAAAGAGCCCCTCTCTCACAAATTTCCAGAAGACTCACCAAGCCTCCTTGTAGGTATCCTTGTGTGTCCTTCATTCTCAAAGAGGACCATGGCATCAGGAAGGTGATGCCATGACTTGCAAGTGAATTGGATTTAAGTGAGGAAGGGCTGTGCAAGTCACTAGCCTCACTTTATCCTCCAGAGCCATCTGGGTCCAGTGGCCAGATATAGATCAAGATGACTGGAGATAGCCCTGGATGCAGTGGGAAACTTTGGCCTTTTTTTTTTTTTGCTCATGCTCAAAGGATCTGGACCTGACTGGCCACTACCCTATTACTTATGTCTCTAACTATATCTTTTCCAGACCAGAATTAGATATTACTTCATTTTATTTAAATGCCTTTTAAAAAAAACAGATCTAGTGTTTCATCAATGTAAAGAGCTCCCACATGAATGAATCTTGCAACATACAGGCCTAGAGAACTGCCTGGACCCTTGTGAGCATAAGTAACTGGCCTCAGGTCATACAGCCAATATGAATCAGTGTACACTACTTTATACCCAGGTTTTACTGATTCCAAGGTCAGTTTTCTATCCACTAAACCATGTTACTTCTCATTAAATATCAAAATACTTGGAAATGCAGTTTCTCTTAATAACTATAAAGATGTCACTGGAGTTCAATCCATCCAGTTAGCTGTTAAATATTGTTGGGGCAGCTAGGTGGTGCAGTGGATAGAGCACCAGTGCAGGAGTCAGGAGGACCTGAGTTCAAATCTTACCTCAGATACTTGACACGCACTAGCTTTGTGACCTTGAGCAAGTCACTTAACCCCAATTGCCTCATCCTGGGTCATCTCCAGTCATCCTGATGAATATCTGGTCACTGGCTTCAGATGGCTCTGGAGGAGAAGTGAGGCTGGTGACCTGCACAGCCCTCCCTCACTCAAAACAAAGTCAAGCACAAGTCATATCATCGTTTCCCTGATGGTATGGTCTTCTTTGGCAATGAAGGACGAACACACTCACACACACACACAAACAAAGATGTCACCAATTTTCAAAGATGGTGTTCTATAACTTCTCATGAATTTTATATTGACCCATTCCCTGGAGAGTGCTAAAATGTAAATAGGAAGAAATGTAGATTTAATCTTCCTTTTAAAAAGAATATTAATAATGTGCCGTGGATTAAGACAAACTGGGAATATTTGTGCATTTCTAAGACAAGGAACTGTGCAGAAACTTTCTAAAGAAGAAAATTTAAGTAGGCATATGTGTGGGTGGATGTCATCTGACAAATGCAGCTGTAAAAATCAGGGATTAAAATAATGATATTTAGACTTTTATCTCAATCTTAAGTAGAGTCATGAAATCATGAAATAAGGCTATTCATTTATATATTTGCACAAAGTCAATAAAATGGAATTAACTTTGTGATATTTGAACAAAAAGCTCTATGAAAACAATAATGTATGAGGTTATAAAATCAAAACTGAAATTTAACTTGAGTATTTCAAAACTTCAAGGTTACTTGGTTTCGACAAAGTATGAACTTCTTTCACTAACACAGGTTATAATTTCCTCCATCCTTCATTAGAGAACTATAAGTAGGGTGGAACAATTAGAATTTTGCCCCAGGAAACTAAAGCTTAAAGGGAATAAAAATTTTAAGTGATTTTGAAAGACTGCTCAATTCGTAAAAATGCAATAATTTGCATTTTGACAGAACTTACACTATTTTAGCAGTATTAAAAACAACTTAGGTTAACATCTGCTTAACAAGAATCACTGGTAAAGTAGAAAGCTACCAGATGCCTGCTTTCTCCTTTAGGTAGTCACAGGCCATGTGAGTTCCTCATCAATTTACTTCCACCTTGATTCCCTTTCAACTTCTCTAGATGGTGTCCAGGGTATTCTCCTCCACCAAAATATGGGACTCTCAGGTCTCTCCCTTGAGAAGAATCCCAGGGCCTCCCTCTCCACTAAATTAAATTTATTTTAATTACTTCTTGTATTATTTTCACATCATTAACCAACACCATCTACTGAGCCCTTACTATGTGCCAAGCACAGTGCTAAAACTGAAAGAGACCTTGTACTTCAGTAGGTTACAATCCAGCAAAGCAAAACCTCATGAATGACAAAGTTGATTTGAGAACATATTTCCCATTGTCCACCCTGGACACTAAAATTGCTTGTTATATCGCTACTTACTAATTGCCTTTGTGAGTTACAGGTCATAGAAAAAATTCAACACCTGGAGGCCAATAATCTAATAATGAATCTATCCCAGCTTAGATTTAGTCCTCTGAGTAAAACTATACAACCCATTACTGGGCTGGTGCTCCAGACTTTTCCAGGTTAAGTATCAGAGCTTGTGTTATACTGGCTTAAAAAGAATTTCCTCTCCCTCCATCTATATAACAAAGGAATTGGTTGGATAGCCTCTAAATCCTTTCTAGCTTGGAGTCAGTGATCACGTGATCCACAGTGAGACATCAAACTGGGGTTTTAGTGAAGCTTAGAGACCTACAACGTCCCAGGCACCATTCTAAGCAGTTTTACAAATATCATCCCATTTGATCCTCATAACAATTCTGGTTATGAGTTATTATATTTTCTCCATTTATATTATATTATTATAATTATTATATTATTATATTATCTCCATTATATTACATTATCTCCATTTTAAACTTGAGGAAACCGAGGCAGATGCCTATAAAATGACTCCTAGGGTCACACAGTTAATGAATGTCTGAGATCAGATTTGAACTCAGGTCTTCCTGACTCTTGTACTCTGATCCACTACATCATCTCTCAGCTGTGTAAACTTTGCACTTTCTTACATACTTTTTTAATAATTTATTTTATTTTCAATTCATTCAACAAAACAGGCATTTCCATAACACAGTAAAATAAAAAAGATGATCATAATGTTGCCTTTACCATTATAAATTTCAAAACTTCCAGGTCCATTGCATTGGGGGGGGGGGAAGATTCATAGATATTATGATGTCAGTGATAAAACATGGCATTAATTAAATTGTACATTTTGGAGAGTTTGTTGTAAGTTGATAGAGAGGATCAGGTTGTCTCTTGGCAACAGCTTTCTGCATTACTTGTCTTCTCTTTTCAGTAAAGATTAAATAGGAATGAACTATTAATAAAATCAAATACCTTGTGTTTAGGCAATGTCGTTCTTGGAGCAATTGAACATGCTCTCTAGTCATTTAGTTGGTTAAGAGTTATAACCTTCTTGCTTCAGATGGGAGGAAATGATTATCCCCATTTTTCAAATGAGAAAAATGAGGTAAATGGTGTTTTAATGGATATAATAATGCAGCAGCAAGATCACAGGTAGTGCTTATGATATTCCCAATTCCCAACAGAATACCACTTTTCGTACAATATTGCTTCTCTTAAATGTGTTGCTAGGATACTTTGATGGTCCTATAGTCTCACTGATGTGGGTATTCATTTCTCCCCTGCAAAATCACAGCCTTTCCAGGCTTTTTCACACTGCACGGTACTTGTCCATGTCCTACCACAAATCCTCCAGAGTAACAGTAAGCATTTCTACACCACATTAAGGTTGGGGGTTGGGGAACACTCTCCAACCTTCTCCCATTTGAACTTCACACAACAAACCCATGAGGTCTGGTGACTGCCACAGGTGGCATTATTCCTATTTTAGGGATGAAGAAAATTAAGGCCCAGAGTTAGGATGCAAAGGAAGGAGAAAGGAAATTCCAAATGTAGAGTAGAAATAGAACCGAAGGTTTTTTCTCTAATTTTCTAGTAATGTTACATTTCTTCTCCTAAGCATGAATCTTGAATTTGGCCAACAAGAGCTTTTCTAAGCCTACCCGGTCATGTGACAGTGATATAACAGTTGGGGGGTGGGGTAGGAGGAGGAAGAGAAACCCTTCTGCATGTGTATCAGGGATGTCTCAGCACTACTAAACTAGTGACTTTAATACAGCACCATCTTATGGGCAAATTCTAGATTCTACTTCTGTGCTGATTACTTTGTTAAAAAATGATACCTCATCTTCCTGTGGGCTTAAGGAAGATGGGACATGAGCCAGTGTGGCCTGCACATGCACACACACACACACACACACACACGCACGCACGCACGCACGCACACACACGCAGTGCATCCCTTAAGTATACTGTAGCAATAAGCCTTAATGCTATCAAACTTTAGATATGATATAACAATTCAATTAGGGAGTTTATCAAAATGGATTCTATGTGTATTATGACACACAGTACTTAGTTCAGTGCCTACACACACATAATATATACTGAATAAATGTTTCTTGAATCTTATTGAAGAAATGTGAAAAACCTGCCCATTTAATAACGGCAAAGAATGGTTAGATGGGCCCTGTCCCAGGTCATAAGACTCTTGTAGAACTTTGTTGCGGTTATCTGTTGTTGTTGAGTCATTTTCAGTCATGTACAAGTCTTCGTGGCTCCATTTGGGGTTTTCTTGGCAATGATACTGGAGTGGTTTGCCATTTCCTTCTCCAGATCATTTTACAGATGAGGAAACTGAGGTAAACAGGCTTAAGTGACTTGCCTAGGGTCTTACAGCTAGTAAGTGTCTGAGACCAGGTTTGAACTTCAGAAGATGAGTCTTGCTGACTTCAGGTCCAGTGTGCTATGCCCCATGGTGACATCCAGCTGTCCTAGTTCTAGAACTTTATCCACTCCTTAACACCTGCTTCAATGAAAGTTCCTTGAAGGCAAGATTATTTCACTTTTTATCCTGTATCCTTCGTACCTACACTTATTCCTGCAAAAAACACATGCATTAAAATGGTTGTTGAGTTGAAAAAACATCAGAATCCATTCATTTTCAATAGAGATCCATTTTAGTTTTGACTTGCACTTAGGAAATGAACAACCCCTTACCCCAGTGAAATGATTGCTTTGTTTTATCTTTCAAAGCTATAAAAGTAAAATTTGCTCATATGTAAATGTGAAATCAATAGACATTTATTGATTGATTTTTTAAAAACTAAGAAATGTTTTACAGGGAATTCAGGTTGCTTTGTTTGGGTTTATTTGTTTATGTTTTTCCTATGCTCAATTCAAATCACAGGTAGATTAAGATTTGTATTTCTATCAATCCTGTCTTGGAGCATGTTGATACCCAGCTGGGCTCAGAATATTCTTAAACGTTCTCTAAACTTGAACAAGGCTGATGTGGCCAGGTAGAGATCAACCAATCAATCAATGAGCAATTCTTAAACACCTATTGGATTCCAGGCATGTGATAAGAACATTTATCAGAAAATGGGCAAGTCTTTGTATTTGGCAGTCCTCAAATTGTATTCTATTGTTTTATGCTCACTTGTCAGCTATAAGGGGCCATTTGGGAATATGGTTGACCTTTTTCTTTTCCTGTCTCTTCCTCCCATAGGCACTGTCACCTTATGGGAAACGTATCAATGCCAGTCTTTTCCCTTAGTATTCATCTTGGTTCTTGCAAGGCATGCCACACTCTGTCCCTGCTCTAGACATACCTCTACTTTGCATGCAAAATACTTAATAAATGTTTCTTGGATGGAATAACTAGCATCCACAACCCATGTCCCATCTGTTTACTGTGCCAAAAACCCAAGCCCCACCTTGATTCCCACCCCAAGGATTACATCCCAACTCCTATAATGGAAATGCATATAGTTCACTGAGTAGGGAATCTGAATGAAATGTGGATGGAGCTCATTTAGGCAATTTGTATGACCCCAAAGACATATAATTAATAGAAGCTTGCATTTACATGATGTCTAAAGGTAAGGTTCTTGGCCTGGGGTCCATAGATACTCATAGGCCTATGAATGAATTTCAAAAGATCTATGATGTATAAAAAGTTCAAAAACATAGTTTCTGGATAATTAAAAATTTTATTAGTCATGCTATCATATAATTAATTAAAGGGTCAATAGCACTCTCAAATGTCAAAGACCCCTCAAGGGACTCATGCAATGCTCATAGGCCCTTGGAAGAGTGGGTGTTCCTGAGGTTGGCAATCAACTCTGATTGGAGTGAATTAATATTAGAATGAGAGGTGGGTTTATTCTAATGAGGGTCTGGAAACATCACTCTGATCATTCAAGTCTTGGTCAAAGAGACTTATCTATACCCATATCACCCCATCAAGGGTAATCTAGACAAAAAGGAGAAATCCACTTTTTCCCTCAAACCTGTCTGAGTAAAACACAATGGACCAGAATCCATCAATTCATCTAAACTAAACTTTCTTTACCTTTGGAATGGATCTGAGTTTTCCCTCTCATTATCAACCCTGCACTTCAAAGGCTGCATGAATAACTTACAGGGGCTCATTTCTGAATGAGGAAATAGAAAAGGGGAAAAGCCTTAGTCAATTATTATGGACAAATAATGGTTATTAATATAAGAGAGAAGTAATCATTTCTCTCAGATCTATGAACTGATTGGAAAAATACTACATCTTTATTAACCTCTAACTGAAATTCAGCATTTCCTATAATAATTTAAACAGATTAAGTCATAGGTTTCGCTAGACTGACTGCTAAAGGAGGCAGGGAGTCCATAACATACAGAGCGAGAGAGAGAGAGAGAGAGAGAGAGAGAGAGAGAGAGAGAGAGAGAGAGAGAGAGAGAGAGAGAGACTTTATATAAATGAAATGACCTCACTCTTTTTTCTCACAACAGTCCTGTAAGATAAACGCTATGGGCATTACTATCCTCATTTTACAAATGGAGGAACGAAGGACCTGAGAGTTTTCATAATTTAAATAAGAATCAGAGCAAGAATTTGAACCCAAGGTTCTCCTGAAGATAACAACAGAAACAATAATAAATGTGCCAGGCACATAACACATCATAAGTGTTCTCTCATTTGATTTTCTGGGAGATAAGTACAATTATTATTCCCCTTCTACTGTTGAAAAAACTGCGGCAGAAAAAGGCTAAATGACTTGCCCAGAGTCACACAGCTAATAAGCACTTGAGGCTGGATTTTTTTCACTTATGTCTCCCTGTCTCCAGTCCTGGCACTCCATTAGTTGAATGAAATAGATGCCTTCAAATGCTCCCATTCCTGGTGCTTTTGATATTAGAAGCTTGGGGAGCCTTATCTTTTCTTATAAGACCTAAGTGGAAAAAAGAACAAGCACAGGTGAAGAAGGGGGAAAGGAATGGATATTCAGCATGGATTGGGCATTTAATAAATATTCACTGATTGATCTGTTTCTCTTTGTTTCTTACTAAGAGGGTCGTTTGCTCACCTCAGAACCAGAAAAGTGGAAACGATGTGAGATTATATTCTATATTGTAGTCAAAGGTGACAGGATCATAAATTTAGAACTGGAAGAAAAGTTAGAGGTCATCTAGATCAACCCCTCCATTTTACAGATGAGGAAATAATTAATAATAATAATGATAGTAATAAAATAAAACCTAGCATTTATTTGGCACTTGAAGGTTTATAAAATGCTATAAAAAAGTCATCTCATTTGAGCAACACCTTAGATAGGTGTTGTTATTATTATCACTGTTCTACAGATAAGGAAACTGAGGCAAACAGAGGTTGTGACCTGTCCAGGGTCACACAGCTAGTAAGTGTGTGAAGTCATATTTGAACTCAAGTCTTCTGAACTCCAAGCCCAGCCTTCTACCCAGTGTACCACCTAGCTGCCCTCAGAGGTTTAGAGTATTAAATGACTTACCCAAGGCCACACAGATATAAAGTGACAGAACCAGACTCTGACATCGTCTGACTCCAAGACTTTTACTACAGCAGCCAGGAAGATAAATCCTGATCAGATACTGGCAGGAAGGTCAGTCCCCAGAGTGCTTGACAGATACGGAAGTCATCCCAGACCAAGAATCTTCGTAGGGTTTTTATGCCATTTCAAGGCCAGAGCACTCCACGGTTTCTCATTCCTAAACCTGTTGAATTTCTCACCCCTGCTCCAACTGGAGCCCTTGCCTCAGACCAAGAAAGCCCATCATTATTTTCGCTTGAATCTGGAAAAATTCCAATTCACAGTGGCAAGTTTATTCATGTGCTATGAGGGGGTAGGGATATGGGGAGGAAGTTATGCAATTCCTGGAATCCTAAATAGGAACTTTGAACACCTTTAACCACAGAAAATTGAAATTCATTTGATTTTACAGGCTATAAATTTTTGGAACTAAATTGGAACTCTGAACACCTTTTACCATAAAGAAAATTGAAATTCATCTGATTTTTACAAGCTATAAATTTCCGGTGCATGCCCTCAGCTGGGTCCTCAGAAATCCTACTCTCCTCTATCCAAATTGCTTCCTGTCTCTTCAAGTCCCTAGTGGTATCTGTATACTCCAAACTTTCTGTCAGATCATTTGTCCTCCTATTTCACTGAGAAATCTGAGACCACTCGTTGGACCTTTTTTCCTCCTCAAAACTTCTTAGCATCATTTTCTATTTTCCCCCTTCCTTCTTGTCTCAGTGAAAGAGATGTATCTAATCACTTGCTAGTGCCAATCCCTCTAACAAGGAGAATAACATACATGCTACTAACACTGTAAAGATAGTCGTACAAAACTTAAGAACTCTGATCAAGACAATGACCAACCACAATTCCAGAAGATTGGTCATGATGAGTGCTGCCCACCTCTGGAAAGAAAGACAATGGCAAGGTGCAGGGTGAGACAGATATTTAGAGGACATGGTCAATTAGGGATTTGTTTTCTCTAGACATGTAAATTTGTTACAAAGGTTTTGGGGTTTTTTTCTGGATTTTCCCCCTATTGTGGCAAGGAGTATATGAATCAGAAAGAAAATAATTCTTGTTAATTAAAAAAAATTAAAGCAAAAATCTAATCTCCCTACCTTTACCTCTAATCTCATCACTTCCCATCTCTTCCAGGACATTACTCCAGCAATGATCTTGTTTCCTTTTTTGGACTGCTATTCTCTCTTTCAGAAATGAGTATTTTCCTATGTGTCTTCAAACACATTCATCCTTCTTCATTCCTACATATTAAAAAAAATCTTCCTTTGATGTTCCTGTTCCATTTAACTATGGTCTCATCATTCCAGTGCTGCCTAAGCATTCACTCTCTCCTCAGTCTCTTACATTTTGGTTTCCTCACTGTACTATTGAAACCCTTTTTGCCTCTTCATCTTCCTCTTTGACATTGTCAAGTAGTTAAATTCATATAGTTTTGTCACTGGGAATGTCACTACAAAATTTCATGGATTCCTCTCTCAAAGTTCATCAATGATGGCCTCATACAATGGTCTTTGGTTCTGTCTTCATCCTCCTTGACTTCTATGGTATTAACTCTATTGACCAACCTCTCTTTCTGAATACTCTCCTTTCCATGACCTTTAAGAGACTATCCCCTCTAATATATTGGATACCTCATAGAAGCATAGATTTAGGATTGGAAAGGACCTGAGAGGTCATCTAGTCCAATGCTCTCTTTTTATAGGTGAGGAAACTGAGACTCATCTAGGTTAAGTCATTTGTCCAAGGTCACACAGGTACTAAGTGATAAGAGCACTGATTTGAACCCTGGTCATCTGACTCCAAATTCACCATCATTTCACTGCCCCTTGCTGCTGCTTCCCAATAGATCAAACAACTCGAAGGCAGAAGAGACAGATGTATGCAGATTGGCAACAGACTGACTTAATCTCCTTCTCCTTGATATCTACAGAACGGCGATAAGACACTTGATAACTACCTTCCTCCGCAAGCAATTGTGATGGATGCTCTGTCTACATCTGCTTGTCAGGCTCATTGATTTACAAATTGAAACGTAAGTAAGAACTTGAATATAAATAATGAAAATTCCTTTATTTAAGGAGAGACAAAGCTAAAACCTGTTTAGAGGGAGAAACCATATGTCTATTTTCAGAAAGAGGTCACCATGGTAACCATTTTTAAGCTCAGAATCAGAAAGTAGCTTTAGCCAATAATTCATCTTGTCTTACTGCAAAATATGCTCCATCTTCAATAGCAGGTGCTGGCATCATTTCCCATTGGGTCCAGCAATCTTCATTCACTATTATGTTGACACATAAAATAGATCTATGATGCCATCAACTCTCTACCCCCCACTTGACCCTCCACTTCTCTACCAACCAGGTGTAGACTTTGTCTCCCTGATTCCCTCTACTGGCTTCTCAATAACACTAGTACTTCTCTCTTTCTGAATTCCTCTCCCCCTGATTCTCTGCAAAAAAAAAAAGTGTAAGTTTTGAATTTCTTCCCTATCCTGCTGACACTGAAGTCAACATTAGATCCTTCTTTAAGTATTTCTTAAGGATTTCTAACTGCTGGCTTGTTCAAGTAGAGCCTACAGGGACTCAAACCAGCCAAAAAAGAAGGAAAGTTACAAAGCTACAGAAGTCTTAAAAATGAACCATATCCTTCCATGTACCTTCCAAGGTACAGAGAACTGAGCTCTAATCTTTCTTTCTTCCCCCTCTTTTATCTGACAACCTCTTTTTGTAGCTCTTCTCTCCAGTCAGTCAGTACAGATCTGTTTTGAATTTTGGGGGGGGGGGGGGGTAGGGGGTTGTTTTTTGGCTTTGTTTTTTTCAATCTGATATTGACACTTACTAGTTGTGTGACCCTGGGCAAGTCACTTAGCCCCAACTGCCTTGCCAAAAAACAAAAAAGGAAATGGAGCACAGGTCCTGGAGTCGAGGACCTGAGTTCAAATCCGACCTCAGACACTTGACACTTACTAGCTGTATGATCCTGAGCAAGTCACTTAAGCCCGATGACCTTGCCAAAAAAATTTTTTTTTTAAATAAAGCTGATACAGTTTTTTGATCAAGCCTGCTCGGGGTCTTCTGATATCTGTTTCACAATCTTCTCTCTGGGATTGAAGCCCCTGGCTCATGGAAGCACTTCATTTCTGTCTCCCCCACTAATGATGATTCCCATGGGCTTCCAGCATGCTTTGGTTATGTTGGAGTGCTCTTGTCACTGCTGATGGTGCTTTTACAGCTTCTTCTTTCTCTATCACTAGAGATCTCTTTGGTGCCCTCCAAAACCTGTAGATCAGGATTTAAGACCATCCTTCACTGCCTCGGTAGTTACTTCATATTTATGGAAATCTTGATGATTCATTAACTTTCTTGAAGAAGATTCACTAAGCAGCTTTCCTTGTCCTTAAAGTGAAAAGTGCTCTTATTGGCCTTGAAGAGTATCTGAGCCCTATTCCATTTGCCACCAATGGACAGTTACCATCATCATCACCATCATATACCAATTTATACGGTGCTTTAATAAATACTATTTTATTTGCTCATCACAACAACCCAAGAAGGTTGGTACTATTATTATCTTTATTATCCCTGCAGATAAACAGGAAGACAGGTTAAGCAACTTGCCCAGGGTCACATAGCTAAAAAGTGTCGGAGGCTCATTTTGAACTCAAGTGTTCCTGACTCCAGGCCCAGTACTTTATCTACTGTGCCATCTACCTGCTCAAAAACCTGTGGATTAATAGCACTCTGCCCCCAGACTATAGTTCCTGATTCCAGACAGTCCTTCCTCCTAACCATTGTCCAGGGAGCAACCTTTGTGTAGACCTAACCCAGCAACTGAAACTCCCCAAATGGACAAATACCCAGGAACCCTAGCGACTGAAGACCCAGGGAAGAAAATGCTTACTACCGAAGTCTTTGACACTATCAAATGCTTCAAAATCTGAAACTGATATTGTTTTATCAATAGAAATATCACTATGAATTTAACAAATTCTTGTTGATTGATTGATAAAGAAGACTCAATACCATATGCCTTGACACTGACACCTAGGCAGCTAGGTGCTACAGAGGATAGAACACTAGAGCCTGGAAAATCCAGGAAGATAAGTTCAAATCTGACTGCAGTCAATTACTGTGTAACCCTGAGCAAGCAACTTTCTCAGACTTATTTCCTCATCTGTAAAAGGAAGTTAATTAAAAACACTTACCTTCTAGGACTGTTATGGGGACAAAATGAAATATTTATAAAGTGCTTTGTAAACCTTAAAGTACTATATGTAAATGTTATTATCATTGTTATTCCATCTACCTTACTAAGTGCTTAACAAATGCTTTATTATTATTAATTCCTTTATAGAACCATTTAGCTATTGCCATGAGGTTCAGATCCCCACTGTCTTTGAGCCTGGGTTCCACATGTCTGGTAACTTCGAAGTACCCACTACACTGAAAATATTTTGTTCAGAGTCTTGGCCCCCGGTAGACCTCTAGCCAAGGTCATATTTACAGTGCCTGTAAGAAGCTCATCAGGAAAAGCTGGAGTAAGATACTTGTTGGGTCCAACAAACAGTTCATATCCTTCCTGGCCAGCTTTCAGCTCCATATGCCTCCTTATTTTCTCAGGATGACTTCATCTCACAGAAAAGCAATGTCATACAATGGAAAGAGCATTGTATTTAAATAACCTATATTCATATCCTGAGTGTATTTCCTACCACCTATGTGATCTTGGACAAGTAAGACACTTAACCTTTCCAGTCTCATTTCCTCATCTGTAAAATTAGGAAACTGGTCTAGTTTACCTGTATCAACCCCTCAGCCAAAACTAGATTAAAATGTAATTTGGAAATACATAACAAAATAAATAAAAATAAAATAAAATGTAGGTAATGCTAATGTGTGGTTTTCTAAGTCAATATGCAACCAGCAGAGAGCCATTTCTATTTAAGTTTGACACCATATGGATAAGCTCAGAGGTCATTTCTAGCCCTCGATATAGGACCCCATGATCTTAGCCTATAACTAAGGAAATCAATGTTCTAGAATCCCCTTCATTTCATTAGGGGGAAAAATTCAGTAAACATCTACTAATTAAGGATTAACAGATCTCTTCACCAATAAAGATACTATTTTATATATATATAAAAGAGTTCATTTGATGAAAGTCCTTTTTTGAAATATTATGACAGTGGAATACAACTAAGTGAAAAAACATCTCACCCGGAATAATTATAAAGGATTGCTATATATGCTGAAGTAACTGGATGGCTTTAGGGTCTATAATTTTAACACCTATATAAATTCATGATTTCTAAGAAAACAATTGCTTAATATTTTGAAGGATCTGTTATCTTCTTAATTCTCTAGTAGTACAGAGTGCAAGCCTTAAAAATCTATACAACTCTTGCTCATATTCTCCTATAGATTTTCCACAAAGGATTCATCTGATCATTGCCTAGAAAGTATAAAAATTATAAAATAATTCCTGTTGTAAATAAGTGATAATTTATTTAACAACTTCTAAGTAATAAATTTGCCAAAGAACTTTAACATTGCTAACTCATCTTGACACTCAGATGAATGTGTCTCATTAATTCATATTAATTCTTATTTATTTGTGGCAGAAGAGATCCTTTCTGCTGTTCGATAAAACAGTTAAGGAGAGGATATGTGTCATATTTACAGTGTACTGGAAACCACTAGTGTTTCTGAAAAAAAATGTGTACTAAAACTCCAGAACAGAGAAATTGATGAATGTTACCTTATCACAACCACGCTTCTTTCTCCCTCCTTTTACTAATTACATCAGGAAAAACATATTTAAAAACCATTGCAGATGAACAACATTCTGGTCCTAGGAATGAAGAGGCAGTAGGTTGGATTCCATTTGGAAAGCTGTACGGAGCTTTAATGACTCTGAGTTTCTCCCTGAAACATGAGCCAGTCTTTTCAATGCCAATACTCTTGTCATGATGGTTGAAGATCATGGAATGCTACTCTCTCCAAAGCATTCAAGTTTCAGGGTGTCCAAAAGACAATGGAAAAACACATGTTGGGTATCTGCAAGGTGGCATAAAAGATAGCATCATAGAGAGGTATAGCTGAAGAAGAAATAGGTTAGTCGTAAAGCAACAGCAAAGTATAACTGACAGCCATGAAGATGATGATGATAAACAACCATAGCACTGATGACTCTAAGGTTTGCAAAGCACTTTACCTGATCCTTACAACAACCCTATGAGGTAAGTGCTATTATTATTCCCATTATTAAGCCCTCAGGAATGAACCCAATGACCCAATGGTTGCCTATTAAACCAGCTTAAGTGATTTTGGAGAACTTTATCATGAGAAGGATGGCCACCAATCAGGTGATGAATCTGTTTGGCCGCAGCAAGTCATGAAGAACACCATGGAAGAGTTGTGATATGCATCCATGGAGGTTGCATCTGCACCAATGAAATCAGATTCTTTTGATGATAATGCAGCACCTTCTCAGTGATACACAATGGAGGACCCATCTTTTGTCAGCCATTTGTCATTGACTTAGCTGCTGACCTAAGAATTTCTTGGATGTACAAAGGGGGCAATCCCTTCACAAACTTCTACATTCTGTTAGCCTCAAGGTCAATAAACATGTATTAAGTGTCTGCTATGTGCCAGCATCTAAATGTTGAGGATAAAAAGAAAGGCAAAAGACAGGTCCTGCTCTTAAGGAGTTTACAATCTAATGGGAGGAACAACATGCAAAAAAAAACCATGTACAAACATGCTACCTACAAGAGAAACTGGAAATTACAGAGGGAGTCATAGAATTAAGGAGCATCAAGAAAGGCTTCCTGTAGAAGGCAGGGTTTTAGCTGAGACTTAAAGGAAGTCAGGCAAGCCAGGAGGCAGAAATGAGGAGGAGGAACATTCCAAGTATGGGAGCCTGTGAAGATGCCCAGAGTTAGGAGATGAAGAGCCTAGGGCAAGTAACAGGAAGGAGGTCAGTGTAAGGATTCCTCTTTGACTCTAGAGGTCTGGTGTAGGGGGCATGGGTGGTATGTGCTGCTGGCCAGCCCATGGCCTCCACTATGAATCTGTGTCTGAGATGAGGATTCCTCCTGTTTGTATCTCTTATCCTTCCTCCCTGGGGCTGTGGGAGATCTCTGAAAGCAGTTGGCATCTGCCACCTCCCATCATCCAATCAGTAGAATAAATACCACTGGAATAGTCAACAGCAGGCAGAGCAGCCAAGACAGAATGAGTTACTCACAGAGAAAGAAATCACTAAGAAGAAAAGAGTCCACTTGGCCCTGATTGTAATGTATTCAGAATAAGTAAAATATAAAATAGCTAATGATCAGCCAGATTGCAAATGTCCCAATGAGTTGTGAATATTAGCCTCTCTCTTGATTGTAATCATTCAATTCTATGATTTTTTATGCTTAGCACTCTCTTCCTGTGTACGACTAGAACTTCCCGTTCCATTCTTAGGTTTGGACTCTGAGTACATTTTTTGACTTTCTTACCCCTTCTCCTTAGGCTAGAGCCAAAAACAAGGTTTTGTGGGAATTCCCCCCCTTCAGGAAGCTGAGGTGGAATTAGAACTGAACAACTGGGGGTCCAATTCCCCTTCTGAGGACAGAAACAACCTTAAAGCAATAAATAGTAAATTAAATATAAATATATAATAAATATATTTTATAATATAATATAGAATTAATATATTAATTAAATTAATTGGAATAATATGATTGGATAGAAGATGAATGAATAAATAAAATAATGAATAACAATAAATAAAACCAGGAAGGCAGGTAAAGGACAGAGCTTGAAAGTCCCTAGCCCTTATGGCCTCAACCAAGTGTTACCTAGCTAAACTACCTAAGGACGTAGATTCTTGCTCTTTGTCCTTCTTTCTTTCTCAAAGAGAACCAATGACATCAGGAGAGCGATGTATTGACTTGCAAGTGAATTATATCTAAATGAGAAAGGGTTGTGCATCAGCCTCACTCTCTCCTCCAGAGTCATCGGAGTCCACTGGCACATAGGTCAGAATGGCTGGCAATGGCCCCTAGTAAATAGATATGAGTATACAAAGGCATATGGGAGTATGTGGAGGAAGACTCCCAGAGTATTACATGAATCCTTTGGGAAAATGCACGTGGGCTGTGGACAAAAGTTGCATGGGAGGAAAAGGGATCGATAAGTTGCAATCTTTACAAATCAACCAATCAGCAAGCATTTTTCTTTATTTTGTTTCTAATTTAGGGGATAAAATGATGGTATTTCCATAACAGTATAATAAAAACAGATGATTTCACATGAAACTGTAAATCTTTTATGTATGACTTGCTGTTCCTTTTAAATATATAGTAAAATTATCATGTAAATTTCTTTTTTCTCTGCTTTTTTCATCCCTCCCTCTCACTGCCCTAGAGATGGTTGCCATTAGACATAAACACATATGTGTATGTGTGTGCATATAATATGTGAAATTATTCTATATATATTTCTATTTATCAGTTCTTTCTTTGGGTACAGATAGGGTTTTCCCTCATATTTCCTTTTGTAGTTAAATGATTACTTATAATGCTCAAAATGACCTAATCACTCAAACAATATTGCTTTTACTGTATGCCATGTTCTCTTGGTTTTGCTCATTTCACTCACCATTATTTCATGCAAGTCAATCCATGTTTTTCTAAGATCATTAAACTCATCATTTCTTATAGCACAATAGCATTCCACCACAATAGAAATTTAATTTTAACATTGGATTTTAAGAGGGAGGGAGTGAAAAGGGACTAGATTCCAGGCATGGGGATCAGGATGTACAACAGCCTGGTGATGCAGGTAGAATGCTGTGTGTGAGAAGGGCAGTTTGGTTGTACTGAACAGTGGGTGAGTCAGTCATACAAAAAGGTTGTAGAGGTACTTGAGTGTCAAAGTATATAGATACAATTGAGGGAACAATGAATATAGATTCTTCAGTGTTTGCATGATGCAACACTATTAGAGCCAGACAAAGAATGTGCATCTCTAACAGAAATAATAACATATATTTATAAAGGACTTTTGGATGAAAGCATAACCATTATAAGATGTAGATGATACCAAGGCTGAGAAAAGTTGAGTGATTTACCCAAAGTCAAATAATGACAGAGCTGGAATTTGAAGCAATCTCCTACCTTCAAGTCCAAGCTCACCTTCCTCACCTATTCCCAAGAATACAGTTTTATTTCTTAAAAAAACAATTTTATTTCAACGTAGAAGAGTTACAATAACAGTCCAATGAGATCATAGTAGCCTATTGCATACAGGTACTATTGCGAATGTAAGAGTGGTTAGAACAAAACTTTTCTTGCTTTGAAGGGTACAAGGTAATTAATTCATGACATCAGCAAAATGCATACATTTCACAGTAACATATTCAGTGATTACTCAGTCCATATTCATTCTCCTTTGCTGAATTCTGCAGTCCTTTTTTTCCTCTTTCCAACAGTCAGAATATATCATAACCAATTTGCATAACCATTGGCATTATCTCATTTATGCTGGACAAAGAATGTCCTCATCATATTCTGTTTCTTTCTACACTGTTTGCCCCCAAAAGTCTATTAGCACTCAATGAGGGCTTTGAGTCTTTATTCCAACACTTGTAACTTTTAAATATCTGCCTGCCATTGAAAGTGAAATGAGGGGACACTTAAAAATATGTGCCATTTTGTAAAGCCATATTTAAACTTGTCCCTTATCAATTTTTCTAATCCCTTCTACTCTAAATACTTGTTCAGGCCAGGAACCATATCAGAACATTGTTCACATATATTTCAAATTTTCATGGTAGAAAAAGGGAGGAGTAATTTTACATTTAGGAAAAAGCTATTTCAGAGCAATATTCTTCAGATTAATGGAAAGAACCATAGTTAAACAGAATGTTACTTCTATTATTTGCATACTTTACAATAATTGACTGGCCTGAGAAACATTTCACTTCCCAGATGTCCTGCTTAGAGGCAATAATTATTTCTAGAGTCACCTCACAGGTCTATTTTCACTCATTGGTTTAGGATTTGTCTTTTTTCTCCTCACTAAAGTGAGAACAGACTCATCAATTAGGGTGTCTAATGAGTGAACAGTTATTAGTCGGAATTACAAGCTTATAATGTTGGTATCAACGAAACTGTACCTATCATCAGTTGGATCTCGTTTGTCTTTTGTTCTCAAAAAATTGTACTGAGTGTATTCTCTCTCAAACACTCTGAAATTGAAGGTAGCTAACTGGTACAATGGACAGAGTTCTGGACCTGTAGTTAGGTAGAGCAGAATTCCAATCTAGCAATAGATATGATCTAGCTATGTGGCTCTGAGTAAGTCACTTAACCTCTATTGGCCTCAATTTCCTCATCTGTAAAATGGGGGTGATAACACCTACCTCCAAGAGTTTTCATGGGGATAAAATGAGATCTTTGTAAAGAACTTTGAAGGCATTTAGGTAGTACAATGGATAGCTCATCAGCCCAGGAGTCATGAGGACCTACGTTCAAATCCAGCCTCGATTACATACTAACTCTCTGACCCTGGGTAAGTCACTTAATCTCAATCACCTTGTCCCCCCCACCAAAAAAAAGTAAAGAATTTTGTAAACTTTAAAAATAAGTGCAAATTCTCATTATTATCACTAATTATAGAAGTCAGGGACCACTAAACTGAGAAAATATTATGAGCAGCCTTTTGAAAATCCATTGTTTATTTTTCAGAATAATTTCTTCTAAATACTTTTTCCACTTTTTTGCCCATTAGGTGAGAAGGAGTAGCTATTTCTTTTATAGAGCTGAAAAACATATAGAGAGTCTCTGGGGTTATTTAGTAATTGTTCCTGTCTATATCCCTGTGAACATAGAGGTAGGAACCCAAAAAGAGCAACTTAATCTCTTCTTTCCAGTAGGCTTAGAACTATTCATTTCATCAAATCCAATAGCTCTCCTTTGAGGTAGACAGAGGCAACACCATTAATGTTATTTTACAGACCTGAAAAGAGACGTGAGGCAGAAGCACACAGGGGTGTTTAGGCGTATTAACTCATTTGGGGATATCCTGATCCCAACTGGAAAGTATCTGCCATCCTCCACTTCATTACCTTTTGTATGGGCCCCATTAGACCAAAATTCTAATATACGGTTCTACAATTAGGTACTAAAGGCATGTATAAGAAGATTCATTAATATCAGTTAACTAACAATATTTATTAAGTGCTATTAAGTTTGACATACCGATGCAAAAATGAAGCAGTCACTGCCGTAAAGAAGTTTAAATTCTATCAGGAGAGACAACATGTTGACATAGACATATACAAAATACATAAAAGAAATATAAGATCATTGATAGGGGGCACTTGTATGTAGGCTACTCAGCAATGACTTCCTAAAGGAGACGGTAGTTGAACTCAGGGACAGAAATGAGAAAGGAATGCATTCAAGGCATAGGGGACATAGAGCCAACAGGTAAAAATGTCATCTCGGAGAGACCACAAGTATTTGGCTACCTACTTATGTGAAGGGGAGTGGGATATAATAAGCCTGGAAAAGTAAAATATTAAGTGTTTTAAAACAGAGAAAATCATCTTTCATTTTAGAGGTTATATGGAGTTTGGGAATTTATTGAGCAGGAGAGTGATGTGGTCGGATGTGAACTTTGGTGATTGTGTTATGGTTGGATGCAAGAGAGAAGACACTTGAAACAGGAAGTTCATTTCAGAAGCTATTTCAGTAGTCCTGGTGAGAGTCTAATTGTTTCACAGAAAAATTAAGGAGATAGGATTTAGAGCAGTGATCTCAAGCTCAAATAGAAATGGGGGAGGCTAATCCATATATATGGATACTTGAAGGTGACATTATCTATCAGCTTAGTTTTAAAATGTAATGTTATCTATGTTTATTGCATTTTTATTTAATCTGATAATTATTTTGTTAATATCTTATTTTACTATTTTTATTTATGTTCATATTATATATTTATAATATTTATTTATATTTTAACCTAATCCAACTGCGTGTTGTGAACTGAATGCTTAACACCTCTGATTAGAAGAACTTTAAATAATCTCACCTGCATCAACCTATCATTTTGTAAATAAAAAAACTGAAGTCTAGGGAAAATTAAGAGGCCCAATATGACATAGTAAATAGCAGTCAGGATTTGTATCCAGGTCCTCAGATATAAGATCTAATCTCTTTCCACTACATCACCCTGCCTACTGGATGTTGGGCTCTGAACTGAATCAAGGTGCTGGGGTTAGCAGCTCTCAAACATCACATTTAGATTTCTATTTGCAGCTTAATAGCTATGTCATCCCTTAGCGCAAAAGTCCTGCATTTGGCTCAGAATTAAGCATAAAGAGGTTATGTGAAGTGCCCATGGTAATCCTTGTAACAGGATTGCTATGATAACCTCATGCTGTGATTGTTGCAATGGTTTCACAACAAAGAGGCAAATAGCCATTGAGTTCTGGCCTGTTTACTGCTGGTGAAGGTTTTCATCCACTACTCCAAACAGAATCTCAGGGATAAAAGGCCCTCAGAGGCTATCTAGTCTAACCTGTCCCTGAAAAGGGATCCTCTCTAAAATATGCCTAAGTAGACTTTGCTTGAATCAGGGGTGTTATTGGAGCCAGCTCAAACTGGCTCTGAGTGCTGATTGTTAAATTTTTAACGTGAACATTTACACCTAGAAAACTGTAGGGGTGAAGCCAAGATGGCAGAATACAGGCCCAGCTGAACCCTCCTAACATTGCCCTCTAAACAATCTTAAAATAAAACTTCAAATAGAATTCTAGAGTGACAGAGTCAATAAAAGGTCATAGGGAGACATTTTTCTAACCCAAGACAACTCAGGAGGTCAATAGGAGAGGTCTGTGATACCAGGGTGGGGGCTGACCTGGAGTACACTCAGTGGCAGCAGCACCAGCTGTGGGTCTTGGAGTTGGCTGTGGCAGTAACAGCAGCAATTTCAGGAGCTCTCAGCCCAGAGAGGTTAAGGGAGCTGGACAACTGAACAGAAAGAGATTACAGGGGACCTTGAGTTGGCACTGGACATGGAACCCTAGTGAACTGCCCATAAGCAGTTCAAGATTACAGATACATGGCAGAAAGAAGCCATTGTAACTGCAGGGTCCTTCCTGGGTAAAGACTAGAGCACAGAATAAGAGAGCAATGACCACACCTCTCCAAGAATCACATCACCTTGAAAGCACTGAAAACTTACAGACTCTTAGAATTAGCTCTAAAAAAGCTTGATGCTTAAGATGATGCCTCCCCAACCCTAGATGAGCAAAGCCTAACTTCAACATAAAGTTCAAAGTAAAGAAAGAAATAGTCTGGAAAAATAAGCAAACAAAAGACAAATACTTGACTATGAAAAACTTCTATGGTGACCATATGGAAGACCAAGAAACAAACTCAGAAGAAGACAAAAATGTGAAAGCAGATACAAGCAAAGTCTCAAAGGGAAAAAATTGCTAATTTCACACAAACCAATTAAGAATTCCTGGAAGAGTTAAAGAAACAGATAAGAGTGGTAGAGCAGGGGAAATGGGAAAAGAAATGAGAGTGAGGCAAGAAAATTATGAAAAAAGAATGAACAGTTTGGTTAAAGAAGCACAAAAAATGCTGAAGAAAAAAACTCCCTAAAAAACAGAAATGGTCAAATGGTAAAATTAATTAATTAAAAGGTACAAAAATTCACTAAAGTAAAATCTCCTTAAAAAGAACAATTTCCCAAGTGGAAAAAAAAAAAGAAGTACAAAATCTCACTGATGAAAATAACTTTAAAAATTAGAATTGGGCAAGTGAAAACTAATGACTCCATGAGACATCAAGAAACAAAAAGATTAAGTCAAAAGGAATGAAAAATAGAAGAAAATGTGAAATATCACACTGAACAAACAACTGGCCCTGAAAAATAGACTGAGGAGAGATAATTTGACAATTACTGGACTACCTAAAAGCCATGATCAAAGAAAGAGCCTAAATGTCATATTTGAAGAAATTATCAAGCAAAAATTCCCCAATATCTTAGAATCAGAGCTTAATTGAAAGAATTCACCAATCATCTTCTGAAAGAGATCCCAAAATGAAAACTCCCAGGAATACTATAGCCAAATTCCAGAGTTCCAAGTCAAGGAGGAAATATTTCAGGCAGTCAGAAACTATTTAAATATCATGGAACCACAGTCAAGATCGCACAAGATTTAGCAGTTTTTACATTAAGGAACAGAGGGCTTGGAAGGATATTCCAGAAGTCAAAGGAGCTAGATTGCAATCAAAAATAATCTACCCAGCAAAAGTGAGTGTAATCCTTCAGGAGAAATTAATGGATATTTAATGAAATTGAGAGCTTTCAAGCACTATAATCCTGATCAAAAAACCAGAGCTGAATAGAAAATTTGACATTCAAACACAAGATTCAAGCATTAAAAAAAGGCAGACAGGAAAGGAAAAGCATAAAAGAGCTTCATAATGTTGATCAGTTTACATTACTATAGGGGAAGATGATATATGTGACTCCTAAGAACTTTATTATTATGGCACTTAGAAGTAGTTGGCATAGACAACATGGATATAGATCTTTAATGGAATGATCTCCAAAATGAAAGAGATTTGCAAGGAGAAGAGGAAAGGGAGAGGAAGAACAGGGAAAATTGTTTCACATAAAAGAAGTACACAAGGAAAAGCTTTTGCAGTGGAGGAGGAAATAGTTAGGGTGGGAAACACTTGAATCTCACTCTTATCAGAATCGGTTCAAAGAGGTAAGAATACACACACACGCAAGTGGATGTAGAAATCTATTTTATTCAACAGGAAAGTAGGAGGGAAATGGAGATGAGAGAAGTATAAGATGATAGAAGGAGAAGGTAAAGAGGATTGGGGAAGGCAATGGTCAGAAGCAAAATGGACTTTTGAGGAGGGAAAGGATAAAAAAAAGATACAAAAAGATAAACAAAAGAAAACAGGATAGAGGGAAAAGTAGATAATCATCATAACTGTGAATAAGAATAAGAGGAACTCACCCACAAAATAGAAGCAGATAGCACAATGGATTAGAAACCAGAATCCAACCATATGTTGTTTAAAAGAAACACATTTAAAACAGAGAAGACACATACAACAAGACAAAATAAGAGGCTAGAGTAGAATGTATTATATTTCAGCTGAAGTAAAAAAAAAAAAAAAGGCAGGAATAGCAATCATGATTGGCAAAGAAAAAACAAAAACAGACCTTATTAAAAGAGATAAGCAAGGAAACTACATTTTGCTAAAGGTATCCTAAATAATAAAGTAACATCAAAATATTTTATGGCAAGTTTCTCTGATAATGGCCTCATTTTCTCAAATATACAGAGAAACGAGTCAAATTTATAAAAACAAGGTCCATTCCCAAATGATAAATGGTCAAAGGATTTGACTGGGCAGTTTTCAGAAGAAATTAAAGCTGTCTATAATCACATTAAAAAAGTTCCAAATCACTAATGATTAGAAAAAGGCAAATTAAAACAATTACTACCTCACATCTGTCAGAAATGACAAATGCTGGAGGGAATATGGGAAAATAGGTACATTAATGAACTGTTGGTGGAATTGTGAACTGATCCAACCATTTTGTAGAAGAATTTGGAACTATGCCCAAAGGAATATAAAACTGTGCATACATACCCTTTGACCCAGCAATACCACTACTAATTCCATATCTCAAAGAGATCAAAGGAAAAAGATCTATATGTACAAAAGTATTTGTGGTAGGTTTTTTGTGGCAAAGAATTGGAAATTGAGGGGATGCCCATCATTTGGGAAATGATTGAACAAGATGTGGCATATGATTGTGGTATATATATTGTAAAAGAGAAAAGATGAGGGGGATGGTTTCAGAAAAACCTTCGAAAGCTGTATGAACAGAGTAAAAGTGAAGGAAGCAGAACCAGGAGATCATTATACACAGAAACAGCAACATTGTAAATGATGAACAACTGTGAAAGACTTAGCTACTCTGATCAATATAATTATCCAAGACAATTTCAAAGAACTCATGATTAAAAATGCTATCCACCTCCAGAGAGAAAACTAATGAACTCTGTGAGTACAAACTGAAATATAATTTTCTCACTTTATTGTTCTTGCTTTTTTCTAACAAGGCTAATATGGAAACATGTTTTGCATGATTTCACATGTGTAATTGAGACCATATTGCCTGGCTTCTTAGTGAGTGGAGGAGTTCCTGGATGAAGGGAGAGAATTTAGAACTGAATTTTTTTTTTATGTTAAAAATAAATTATAAGAAAAAAGAAAATTTGCAAATGCTATCAATCAGCATTTGGTTTATTGTTTTATTGATTGCCTAGACTTAGGAAAGTGCTGAAGAAAATGTTAATGGTGTAAATTGAACTTATAAGTGTCTCCCACATACATTTGTTGTCTCCAAAGAGCCAGTTGTTAAACATTTACTAGCACACTATTACTTGACGCAGCTATGTGATGAAGTGGATAAAGTGCTATGTTTCGAATCAGGAAGGCCCCTCTTTCTGAGTCCAATCTGGCCTCAGATACTTATTAGTTGTGGGGCCCTGGGCAAGTCACTTAATCCTGTTTACCTCAGTTTCATCATCTGTAAAATCAGCTGGAAAAGTAAATGGCAAACCCCTCAGTATTTTGCCAAGAAAACCCCATAAGTGGTGTCAGACACCCTGAAGTATCAGACAACTGAATAACAACTGTTTGAAGGCCTCTGTTGAGGAGGAACCTACTATTTCCAGAGGCAGTCCATTCCACTATTGGATAGTTCTAGTCATTAGGAAGCTTTTCCTTTCATTGAGCCAATATCATGGAATTTTGTTGATTGTTAATAGAGACATCTCTCAAATATTCAGATACATCTGTCACCTGGTGGATTCAGGTACTCCCTCCAGGGACACAGATTGCATCTGATCTAAGTAACAGATCATAATTCTTACCCAATTCCTCCCCCAAAAGTGCCATGCAGTGTCTCCCTAATACACTAGAGATATCAAGACCTAGAATCTTCGAGACAGAAAAGTCTTTAGAAACAGGTTACAAGTCTGTTTAGTAACACCTAAGGTCCAACACAAAACCCTGTCCATTTTCTCAGGTCTTCACTATCAAGAGATCCTATCTCTTGGGTGAGTGATAGGTTCAGAAGCTAGAAGACCTGCCCCACAGTTAGGGTAGTGGGTATAGAGCAGATCAGGATACAGAGCCCTTTGAAGGAACAATTCACAGGACTTGGTAACTGGCTGGATAAAGAGGATGAAAAGGGAGAAACAGTTTGGAATCTGTGTAAAAGGGAGAATGATGGTGATCCTTTGCACACATTTACCGTGGAATCCCAGTAATATCTTCTTAAATAGCACTCAAATTCCCTATACATTATTTAACTACACTTTTCTATTTTTCCTATCCATATTTGCCTTCATTCATTATCCCCCCCCCCCTTTTTTTTCGGTACAGAATAAATTCATGATAGATCCTTCTCACTCACTAGTGCAACCAATGTAATTATGCCATGACCACTACTGCTTCAAGATCCACCCACATATACTTCCTTGGATAAGTGGTTGTTTTTATCTCCGGACAAAGCCAAGCCCATTTCCCTTTCTTTTGGCTCCTTCCTCGCCAGAGAAGTTGCTCTTAAATATATTTTTATGGAATCATTTGTTTACCACTCTTCTGAAAGTGAAGTAAAAAGGTGGGGGAGAATCCAACAAAATATTTTGCTTGGCAAAGTTCAGGTGATGAATCTCCCCTTCTTTGGGTAGATTGACCTTCAAGCTTTGCTGCTCAGTGAGATGAGTTAAAAATGGACTGTCAAGCCAGCTTCAGATGCTGCCAAGCCTGCCTCCAAATGTCCTCCCACTGATCTATCACTCCCCTTACTACCTCCTAATGTTGTTTTCCAGCTGAATGTTTTCTGAGCCGGGATATGAGAAGCTCCTTGGAGATTAGACTTTTCTTTCCATGCCACAAATCTGCCTCTCTTTACCCAAAGAGTAGCCACGGATGATCCTATATCCTCCCTCCATTACATAATCCCTCTCCTACCTCAATTTTCATCTTTTCAGCCCCCTATATGCTCCAGACTTGTTTGCTTTGCCCTGGACCCCACCAAGGAGAAAACAGAGGCTTTAGCAAATTTCAAAACTGACTGAATTTTTGCGTGAGTGTTTGTCTGTGCCAATGTCTAAGACTATCCCTCAGCTCCCTGAAACTGCTGCTTACTACATTGTGTGACTTGGCCAGTCCCCCTCTGGGGCCTCAGTTGCCTCATCTGCAAGACCAAGGTTAGGTTAGATGACCTCCAAGATCCACAACTGTGCCCTATTGACATCACCAGCCACAGGGAAGTCAAGTTTTCTGAGAGACATCTGACAACCCCGCAGGCAGAGAGACTGCAATAACCTTCCGGAGGCCGTCCAGGTTGAGATGGAACTCTTCTCTGGGGAAGACCCATTTCACCTGGTCAGCTCTTGAGTCAGTCGGCGGTCCTGCAGACTGCTAAAATTCTCGCTAATGGGCTCGTTGAGCTTCTTGGCAACATGCTCCCGTTCCCCGACTTGCCCGGGTTGACCAGGCTTGCTCCAGAAGTGAAAGGTGGTTAGTTACAAAAACAACCGTCCGGGAAGGAGAGAGGACGTTAGTTCAGATCTGAGTGTTTTAAAATCTGCTGCTACACTGTCCAAACTTCGTTACACTCCCCTCCACCAGCCCACCATCCCTACTACAAAACCCCAGGGTAAACGAGGGGCAGGAAATGATTTGGGGCAGGCAAGGGTGCAGAATCTGGCAAGAAACTGTGTCTGGCGGAGGAGGAGGGTTAAGCCGGCTATTTTAGGGCCCGCAAAATCGGTTGTATAAATGGTCCGCAGTAAATCTTAGAAAAGGTTGGAAGTCTCAAAAGAAAAAGTGGCCAGTTCCTCTTTACCCTTGGGTCGGGCAGGCAAAACCACAAGCCATTCCTGCTGTCCCACAGCTGGGTGAGGGCAGCGGGGAGGAAAGACTGAAGGAGGGCGCTGCAAGACGGACGGACCGAGAGACAAGCCATGGGACGAGAGGATCTTTCCAGCCTGTCCTGGGGACTGTCTCGAGCCCACCCAGTAAACTGCAGGTGCAGCCCGGGCTGGATCGGGTTCCCCGGCCGCCTCCCCGGAGCTCTGCCCTCTCCAGTTCGGACACCCAGGAGATAGGGGGCGGAGAGAAGGGCGGGGCAGGGGCCCGAGGCAGGTGGGCGGGGTCGGGGAGGGGGGCGGTGGCGAGCAGTATATACAAGAAGTCCCGGGACCCTGTGGGTCGGTGTAGGGGTGCGTTGAGGGCGGGGGGCGCTGGTGGCTAGCGCTGCGTGCCTGCAGGGCAGTACCCTCCTGCCCCCCGCCCAGAGAAAGGGTGCTTTAGAAGGGGTTCGCTTGAGGCGGGCTTTTCTTGTCTTTACTGTGTATTTAAAGCGCAGTATCCCCACCGAGCTGCGGGCATCTCGGGTACGCCAGCGTGCACTTCTGTAAAGTCAAGGCAGGTAAGAGGAGACCCCGTGGCCCACAGAGACGTGGGCAATGCAGCGTGGTGTTGTGCAGAGTGCTGCATTTGGAGCCAGGAGGACAGGGGTTTGAATCCTGACTATAATGTATTACCTGTGTGACCTTGGTTGTGTCATTCAATTTCTCTGGGCATCAGTTTCCTCTTCTGTAAAATTGGAGGGAGAGGGTAGACCAGATGACCGCTAAGATCTCTAGGGAGTTGGGGCGCACAGCAGATCAGTGGGAAAGAACCCGAGTTCGACTGCCTGACTAGTTGGGTCACCCGGGGCAAGTCCCTCCGACTCCACAGGCTCTCAGTGCCTTCATGTTTAAAATGAGAGTTGGACTAGGTGACCTTCAATCTTTAAATCTGGGGGGCTGTGAGGTTTAGACGTGCAGCCCCTGTTCTTGGCAAACTAACAGGCGAGCTTTGCTTCGAGTTTATTTGGTAGGATTTCCTGGAGTTGCCTTTCCCTGCTTCTAGGCCTTGAGACTTACTTGGGAGCCAGATTGGGGAGGGGGAGAGGAGAAGGGAAACGAGGGCCTCTCTCCTTTAGGAAGTAAACACTGTCGGTGAGTGGCTCTTTGCCCCCCATTTAGCTCATTTTTGTGTCTTTTTTGTCTCTGCAGTGCGCCCCGAAAGCTGTACCCCGCACTGTAGGAGCCACAGTGCGGTTCACCATGGTTGCGACTAGCAGCTTAAGCAGTAAAAATTCGACCAGCATTTCAGAGTTGATAGACCGTGGCTTTCCTCCTGGAAGTCTAAGTGGTGAGCTTTTCAGCGGCTCCCAGGTTAATTTCTCCGGGAAGGGTAGGACCGGATGGCCAATCAGAATGCGTTCCCTGTGATGTCATCATCTCAAGTATCGCTCCTTTGAATGTGGTGGGGGTGGGGGGCGATCCCATCCATCCTGGCCCTGCTGGATGGAACCAGCGTGAAAAAATAAAATATCCCAAGGTTTATTTTTTTGTAGCAGCAATTCAGGAACTGACTCCCAAAGAAAACTAACCTAGGTTTCCTTTGTTTTGTTTTATTTTGTGTTTTTTTTTAAGAGAATGAAGGGAGACTAAATAATTCCATTATATTAGTTATGGAAAAATTCATTAGTGTATAGAGAAGAAATAAACTGTATGGCAAGAGATACTGACAGGGCAGTCCTCAAGTGAGCAGTCAGCCTGTGGTGTGGGTGGAGAGCTGCCAACCAGTAGGATTACTTTAGGAAGCAGATGACCAATGCACAGTATCAGTTTTCTGCAAACTTCATTTTGTTTTCCTAGGACTGGCTTGTTTTGCCTGGCTAGAGGAAACTTGCCAGATAATTATGAAAATCTCTTTCTCAAAGAAGGGTTGTTTTTTTTTTTTTAATAGGGGACACTATAAGTTCAGGCTAATCTATTAGCCACTAATATTAAGACTATGATAGGGGTTTTATTCCACATTTGATATAATTACTAAAGCTTAGAGCAGGTACTTGCTTCTCTGTCTCTCTCTGTGTCTCTCTCTGTGTCTCTCTCTGTGTCTCTCTCTCTCTGTCTGTCTCTGTGTGTGTGTGTCTCTCTCTCTGTGTGTCTCTCTGTGTGTGTCTCTCTGTGTGTGTCTCTCTCTGTGTGTGTCTCTCTCTGTGTGTGTCTCTCTCTCTGACTCTGTCTCTCTGACTCTGTCTCTCTCTCTGTCTCTCTCTGACTCTGTCTCTCTCTCTGACTCTGTCTCTCTCTCTGACTCTCTCTCTCTCTCTCTCTCTCTGTCTCTCTCTCTCTGACTGTCTCTCTCTCTGACTCTGTCTCTCTCTCTCTGACTCTGTCTCTCTCTCTCTCTCTCTCTCTCTCTCTCTCTCTCTCTCTCTCTCTCTGTCTCTCTCTCTCTCTCTCTGTCTCTCTCTCTATCTCTCTCTATTTGGGAGCAACTCTCCCAACCTATGGGAGGCAGGTTACAACATACTCATGGTTTAGAATTGCCTGAACCCCATAGGGGTCAAGTGGTTTGCCTGATGTGGATCATTTTTTGAAGTGGGATTTAAACCCAGGTCTTCCTGACCGTAGCTCTAGCTCAGTAGCCCCAACATTATACTGGCTTAATATTAATTTTCCATTGAAATCCTCCTGACACTTCTTGGTTCTGCTGGATGTGACCTTGGCTTCTCAAAGCCCATGCCAGCTGAGTATAATCTCTGGCAGGTCTTACCAAACAATGAAGAGTATCTGTCATTCACAGCTGAGCCTAACTCTACCTGGAGAGCCTCTTAACCAGAAGACAATTTATCAAATGATTTTTTTAATCCACAGTAACTAATGGAAAATTTAACCAATGGCTTCAAGAGGTTGTGATATGCCTTAGTGCAGAGTGGACCAAGACCTGTGAAATATCACAGATTCTAGAAGCTCTGAAATAAATAAGCTCACATTGGACTTAAGTACTATAGCTAAAAGCCTGAATTTGTATACCAATAAAATCATGTTTTCAAACTAAAAGATCTTAGAAATTTCACTTAGTGCAATTTCCTCTTTTTATCCAGTTCAGACTTGTGATTTCACTGATGCAGGGAACTCTCTCTACTGATATAATTTGCAATCTTAGAGACTTGCCTGGGCACTGAGTGGTTTAGTGACTTGCCAGTGAGTCTGGCATTTGCAAAATGAAAAAACTGAGGCTTACTTTCAATGTAACACATTCAGTTAGTGGTAGAACTGGAACAAGAACCAATGTCTCCTGGTCTTCAGAAATAAAATATTATGCTTGAAAAAATAGTTGATATTTCTCTGTACTGTGGTTTGTTGGTGCTAGTTTTTTCCTGTGCTTGGGGTTTTCCTTTTATCCCCCCTCTCATCTGTAACTTCTCTTTCCTATAGATTTTGACTACTGGGATTATGTTGTGCCAGAACCCAACCTCAATGAGGCAGTATTTGAAGAGACAACTTGCCAGAGTCTGGCTAAAATGCTGGAGAATTGCCTGTCCAAGTCCAAGCAGACAAAACTTGGCTGCTCCAAGGTTCTTGTCCCGGAGAAACTGACCAAGAGAATAGCTCAAGATGTATTGCGCCTGTCTTCCCCTGAGCCCTGTGGTCTTCGAGGTTGCATTATCCATGTAAACTTGGAAATTGAAAATGTATGTAAGAAGTTGGATAAAATTGTGTGTGATGCTAGTGTGGTGCCTACCTTTGAGCTTACACTGGTATTTAAGCAGGAAAACTGTTCATGGTCTAGTTTCAAGGACTTTTTCTTCAGTAAAGCTCGTTTAACATCTGGTTTTAGGAGAACTCTGATTCTCAGCCCAGGGTTTAGGCTTGTTAAAAGGAAGCTTTACTCACTGATTGGAACAGTCATTGAAGAGTGCTAGAAAAGTTTCCCTTGCTGACTTTTAATAGATTGTACCACTGCTTGGTTTGATGTCACTTGCAGCTTGACTGGCCTCGTCAAGAAACCCCAAATTTAGCCCATCTGACATATGTGTTCCTTATTCAGCACAACCTCAAGTGTTTTGTTCCAAAGCATTAATCTTGTGGCCTGCCCAAAACATCCCCCAGGGAGTAGACGCTGTCCACTGATTAAGGCCATAGCCACTGAAAAGTGGTATGGTGCAGGAGGGAACCCAGTAAGCAATCGCCTTTCATTTGGGAAGCTGGATTCACTCTGGCTCAGCCTTTCCGAAGCAGGCAGGTTACTCAGGCATTAATTAAGTAGTTACATCCAACCAGTCAGTCTTAGAGCTTAACTTGTTGACAATATGAATGACATTTTGCTTAACTTGCTCTTCATAATGGCACTTTAAAAGTTCTCCAGAATAATCCTTATAATTATGTAACTTTATTAAACGAAGCTCAACCAGTACAAAAACTTCTGAAAGCTCAGAAAACCAATGTTCCCACCTTGCATTGAAGGGTTCTTATTCCATGAAGTAGGATTTAAGTCTCTGAGCTTTGCTTAAAACTGACTGTTGGAAAGAGCTGATTAGAAATATTACAGACACAATGTGGTTCTGTCTTTTCTCTTTCCACCTCCCCTTCACCTTCTAAGGTATGGAGTGAGGAGAGATCTTATGTTATAACTTCAACAAATTTATCACAGTTTTACTCAGATTTATTCGTAAGATCATGCTCTATTTTTAAAAGATCCTATACTGTGTATTATCTTTTGAGTTGGGGAGAGGTGATAAATAAAGCAGAGAAATGGCATGATAGCAGTCAAAAGAACATGGGCCCTGGGTTCAAATCCTGCCTATAATGCTTAGTAACTACTTGACCTTGTGTGAATCATTTTAAGCTCCCTAGGCCTCAGTTTCCTCATCTGAAAAATGAAGTCATAATTTTAAAGTTGGAAGAGACCTTAGAGTCTAACACCATCATTTTGAAGATGAGAAAACTGAGATGCAGAGAGGTTAAGAGGCTCCCTAAGGTCACATAGCTAGTAAGTGTCTGAGGCAGGATATGAACTCAGGTCTCCTCTGAGTCCAAATATAGTGTTTATCTGCTATACTCTGCTCCCTCCTCTAAAGCAATGATGGGGGTTGGACTAGATACCCTCCAAGGTCCCATTTACTGTAAGATCTATGATCCTATGTTCAACTGTTGTTAGAGTCCAAACAAAAAAGCCATAATGCCAAAATGGGCATCTGTGGCTGTGATGGTGATGGATTTCAGAAACCGACTTTCAGGAAAGCACTGTCTGTTCCAATCGCTCTCTCAATGGGTATCTAACTTACCACACATTTTCCAAACCATTAGATTTAATCAACCATCCTTCTCCTTGGCTCAAAGAATTATTTGATGGGCTTGGCTTGTTAGCTTCTTTTCAAGACTTCTTAGGCTTAATCTCAGATCACCTTCTCACTTAGCAGTACCTCTTCGTTGCTTTGACCTTCCCTATCTCTCTACATGAAAACGTAACACCTGGGAACAACTGTTTCTGAGCACTCCCCTCCTTTCTCCCATAAGCCTCTCCAGTAACAACTACTCGATACCAAGTACTTATTGGCTACTATTTTAATTATTGGGCTCAGCATATATTCACATGGAGTTATCATTGGTTATGGAAACTAGGTTTATTTTAGCATCATGAATGTTAGCAAGAGTTTGGATAACTCAGGCAAATACCTCAATCTTCTTGTTTTTAATTGTCCTGTGGTCTGAACTCTAGGCCAACTCTGTCCCCCATCATTCATTAGTAAACTAATCACTGATCTTCTTTGAGAATGAAGGATCATTAACCAGTTTTCCCACTGTTGGTAGAGAACTTTGGTCTTAGTACAACAGTTTTCAGTTGTATTCAGTGTTCAAAGCCTTCAGGTGATTTTGCAAGTTGAGATAAAGAGCTCATTCATCCACTCTCACACAACAAATTTAGGTGGCCCAGTGGATAGAGCACTGGGCCTAGAGTCAGGAAAACCTGAGTTCAAATTTGGCCTCAGACATTTCCTAGCTATGTGAGTCACTTAATCCTCTTTGCCCCAGTTGCCTCATCTCTAAAATGAGCTGGAGAAGGAAATGGCAAACCATTCCAGTATCTTTGTCAAGAAAACTTCAAATGAGGTCAGGAAGAGTCAGATACAACTGACACCAACCACACCTGAAGCAGGGATTCTATCTAGCACACAATGAGCACAGTGTTACTCAAAAAATGGCTTTGATCCAGTCTCATCTTGCAGCTGTTATAAATTGTAACTAGTTCCTTTGGGATTAGGCAGGATTCCACCAGATCCAGTCTGTGTAGTGTCTGGGAATTAGACCATTGCAATCAAACTAATGGTAGATATCTGTTATTGCTTGTGGCTTAATGAGTGCTATATCTCTCTAAGTATAGTGGGTCAAGAGTCCCTTTTGTTAGGACTTCCTCGGCAAGGATGTGGAATATGTATTCCATTAACAGCTGCTGGTTTCACTTGTGTCTTTCTGGCTAACAAGATGGCAACAGCTTGTGGAGGTTCTTAAATTAATATTCCTGTTAAAGGAAATTGAAGTTTGTCTATTTTTGACAATAAAGGATCATATATTTTTACTTTTCTAGCTGTTTGTCTTTCTTGGGAATTGTGGATTACTAAAGAATGGCGGTAATAGACAAACGACTTCTGAACATTATATGGTGACATTGTTTTGGGGTACATAGTTCCCAAGTATATCCCCCACCCTGCCATGGTCAGAAGAAGCGATACAAGGACACTCTCAAGGTCTCTCTTAAGACTTTGGAATTGATTGCATGACATGGAAGACATTGGCACAGGACCACTCAGCAAGGCGGGCTCATGTCAGAAAGGGTGCTGTGCTCTATGAGCAAAGCAGAATTGAAACAGCTCAAAGGAAATGCAGTATGCCCAGATTTAGAGTATCCACCCCAAATGTTCAAATAGAATTTGTACCCGACCTGTGGTAAAGAATTCTGAGCTTGTATTGGTCTGATCAGTTACAGTCAGACACACTGTAACTTGATTCTAACATAGTCATATCATTTTGGTCATCTTTGAGAACATAGGACAAGTAATCATGACCCACCTCATTTTGTTGGCATTGTGAATGCTAAATCAATTGCACTCTGAACACAATTATTATTCCAATAATTATTCCAATTAATTTATTCCAATTTTAATTCCAAAATTATTCCAATAATTTGTGTGTTTATGGATTAACAAAGTGTATGTTCCATCTTTAACTTCTTTTGGATATTACAATGATAATTTTTTTACAAGAAGACAACGTTAAGATGAGCTCCGCTGGTGTCCTTTTCAAAAATAAGCCCAAAATCTTAGTCTAATCTATTCCTCAGGGTTTTCCCAAAGTCTCCTTCAACCTGAATATCACAATAGGGCACAGAAGCAGCTGTCATATTGTATAGAGCAGTGGGCCTAAAGTCAGATAGACGAGTTCAATTACAGCCTTGGAGACTTAGAGCCAGGTGACCCTGGGCAGGTCACTTAACCTCTCTTTGCTTTAGTTTCCTCAACTGTAAAATGAGGATAATAGTAACACCTACCCACAAGGGTTGTTGTAAGGATCGATGATAATATTTGTCAAGTCCTTAGCATATAGTAGGCTTTATGTAGGGCAGCTAGGTGGCACAGTGGATGGAGTGCCAGGTCTGGAGCGGAGAAGAGATCTTCATGAGTTCAAATCTGGCTTTAGACATTTACTGGCTGTGTGAATAGGAAAATCACTTAATCCTGTTTGCCTCAGTTTCTTTGTCTATAAAATGAGCTGGAGAAGGAAATGGCAAACCACTCCAGTATCTTTGCCAAGAAATGGGGTCATGAAGAGTCAGATATAAATGAAAAAGCCTCAAAAACAACTAAAGATTCTATAGATATGCTTACACACACACACACACACACACACACACACACATGTATTTGCATTTTTATGATGCTTCTTGTTTACAGAGTTTGCACATAATTTTGATCTGTGCAGGTGGCAATGAACAATTTGACCCACTAAATTTACTTTAAGGTTATACTATCCACTCATTGAAAGTCTATGTTCATTTTTATCAATGACTATCCTTTCTCATGTTTTCCTATCATTAAACTCAATCCCCTACAAAAGAAATAAAAGTAGAGTAAGGTATATCTACAAACCAAATAAAGATGCCATGGGTAAGGAAAAATATAACCAAAATCCTTCAGTTCTCAAATAAAACATACATAGCTTTGCTTGGTGTGACATGTTTAGGTGTTACAGCATGAAGGAAGTGTTCTAACTACTCACTTAAGAATGACAATCCTTAGAAACTGTATGCAACTGAATTTTAATGTTTGTGAAGCACTTCCCTCATTAAAACCGTGGAAGGGGAGGGGGGAAATATAAAAAGTGCACAGTCGAGAATAAAAGAAAATGTAGAAAGAAGCATAGAAAGGCTTTGAAAATGATGAGTAGTACTTATATGGTGTTTCAAAAAAAGTAAACATTATGAAATGAAAATTGATGGTTTTATAGAGAATTCTCTTTTTAGGTTGTGTTGTCTATATGGAAATGTTCTCTTTTTGTGTATTTAAGCTCAAAATGAATTTTAATTTTTAAAATAAAAGAAAGAAATCCTGGTGGGTGGATAGCATGAATTTTATTTGCTAATAAACAAATGGTCTCATATAGGTTAAGTGACTTGGCCAAGGTCCTTTAGGCAGAGTAGTAAGCATCAGTGCTATGATTTAAACTCAGTTCTCCTTAATCCAAGTTCAATGTTTTTGATACTTTGCCTCTGCTACTTCCTATGAGGAGGGCAGCTAGGTGATGCAGGGGAAAGAGTGCCAGCCCAGGAGTGAGGAGGACCTGAGTTCAAATCCAACCTCAGACATCAACTGTGCAACCCTGAGCAAGTCACTTAACTCCAAATGCCTTTCCCTCCCCTTCACAAAAAAAGAAAGAAAAGAAATATGACAACAAAAGCAAAATAACTTGTCTATTGTAGGCACTAGCAGTAAACATGCAGTATCTCAGTAATTTAAGGCTAAAATCAATTCAAATTAACAAAGAATCCTTAAGCATCTTATTATTACCGAATACAGTAATAAGCAAGATGGTAGAGTGGAAAAAGTCAGAAAAAACCTACAGACAGCCTTTGGAGTCAGGAAAACCTAGATTCACATTCTGCCTCTAACACATGCTAGTTATATGACCATGAGCATTTATATTCATGTCCCAGGCAACTCTTTAAGACTAAAAATTTAAGATGATTTGCTATTTTCTGAACACTACCACCCAGTGTAACTTCCAACAACAACAAAAAGAGTAGTACAAGGCACTCACTGTGCTCAGAATTAGGGACACAAGCATGGAAATTAGTTCTAACTCCCAAAGAATTTTGTTATAATTAATTTTATTATATTTATCATTTTATTTCTTTTTATTATTAATTATTTGATTATATTGGGAATTCTTAAAGAATGTTGTAGATTGAAAAGAGTTACAGACTTGGAATCAAGAAATGAGTTTAAATCTTTGCCCTGACAATTACTAGATATGTGACTGTGGACAAATCACCACCCCAAGCAGATTTACCCATCTGTAAAATGGGTCTTGCACCTGTGAGGAAAGTACTTTGAATATTGTGCTATACAACTATGAGGTGTTTTTGTGTTTATCGTGATAGGATATAAAAGCTTAACCACCATGTTAAGATGTTGATGTGTTGATGATAACCACTCCCTAGGAAGTCCCTAATTCATCCTGGTGATTTGTGCACACACTGTAAAGGTCAGTGGAAAGTATCAAATAAGTTGAGTGTTCTCTATGGTTATCGGAGAGTCCCAAGTAGCAGAGCAAGGATTTGAACTCTAATCATCAAACTCCACATCCAGTAACCATTGCTCTGTCCTATAGTTTCACATGAAGACCTTGTTCTAAAGACTCAAAATCTGCTTGTTTATTTCAGATAGCATCACAATACCTCTGGACATTGACATAGGAATTCCCATTACCAGGGCAAAGAAAGATCAAAGACCACCTACAATTCTGCATCATAAATGGTCTTAGAGAACCCAAAGGTTAAGACTGCATGTGTTAGAGGAAGAACTTGAACCCAGGTCTTCCCAATTCTAAGATCTCATACTGCCCTTCAACAATATAGCATAGCACATATTGAATGTCAAATAAATGGTAGAGACAGGAAGTTCAGCCAGAGTTCAGAAAAGAGAGAGCTTACTGTGGATGGGATTGGTCAAGTGAGGCTTTGTGGGAGAGATAGGACTTGACCTAGATACTGAAAGATAATGGAAGAGCTGAAGAAGAACACTCCCTACATGAGCAAATGCCTGTGGTATGTCTAGGAAAGATGAATATGTCAACTGAGTCAGAGTAGAGTATTCACATAAGGGGTTAATAGGAAGATAAGTAAAAAAAATGTCCCTTAAAATTGAAGCCAAAATGCTTGGGCTTTTTCCTATGGTTGATGGGGAGTCATTGACTCTCAAGCTAGAAGGTGATGAGTGTAAATTAATGTCTTAGGAATATGAGTCTAACTGGTTTGGGTATGATGGCTTGTTGCTTTTTCAGTTGGTCATATATAACTCTTCCTGACCCTATTTGGGTTTTCTTGGCAAAGATACTGAAGTTCTTTGCCATTTTCTTTTCTAGCTCTTTTTTTTACAGATGAGGAAATTGAGGGAATCAGGGTTAAGGGACTTGCCTGATGTCACACAGCTAGTAAATGTCTGAGGTTGGATTTGAACTAAGGTCCTCCTGACTCCAGGACTGGCACTCTATGCACTGTGCCATCTAGCTACTCATACCATGGCTTGGAGAGGAACAATATTGGAAACAGGGAGACAAGATTGGAGCCTCCAGCCATGAAGCAAAGAATCATTATGAAGGAAAACATGGCAACACTTGGGGAATGACCAGATGTGAGGAGAAAGGGAAAGAAAGCATATCCTATGGACTTTGTGACTCTCAATTTGATATGTAATGTAAAAAGTGATATGATCTAGCTCTTTGCTCTGTCGGAAATATGTAGCAAATAGTGATCTCTCTGGGACTTTCCATAATGGATGAGAATCAAACACCCTCCCATTGACACAAATGGTCAGTGCACACATATGGCAGTTAGCATAAGAGCTTAGCTAAACAAGAAGGAGACTGAACCACTCCAGATGCCTCTTCTTTCTTTCTTCCTTTTTCCTTCTTTTTCTTTCTTTCTTCCTTCCTTCCTTCCTTTCTTCCTTTCTTTCTTTCTTTCTAGCAGAGATGGCTCAACATCAATCCTGAGATGGACATTCCTTTTCTTTTTGAATTTATTTATTTATTTTATTTTTAACTTATGGTATAAAATGAGCATTTCCATAACATAGCATAACACAAGATGATTGCACATGAAACAGCAGATTTATTATGTACAACTTTCTATTCCTTATAAATTCATAATAAAGTTATTACATAGATTTCTTTTTATTTCTTCCCTTTACCTCTCCACCCCAGAGATGGAATATACTGCTTACCAGACTTATGGATAGGCAAACAATTTATGAATAAACAGGAGATAGAGAGCAAAGTTAGGTGCAATACGGATAATTTCAATTACATTAAATTAAAAAGGGGTTGTACAAATTAAATAAATGTCATGAAGATCAGAATGGAAGCAGAAAATTGGGGATTTTATAGACAATTTCTCAGATAAAGATCTCATATCTCAAATACATAAAGAACTTTGTCAAATCTATAAGAATACAAGTCATTATCCCATTGATAAATGATCAAGGATATGAACAGGCAGTTTTCCAATGAAGAAATCAAGATAATTTATTGTCATATGGACAAAATGTTCTAAATCATTATTGAGAAAGACACTTCAACCTTCAACCAATCATTATTTGTTACATATCTACTACGTGGAGCCTTCTGACTCAGAGTGAAAATAAATAGCATCTGTTCTGCTTTTGGTCAGCAACCCTTAGGGTCTTCCCCTCTCAGTCTGATTTTTTTTTAATTATTGACTCTTTTGATTTGATTTTTGATTTTAATTATTGACTATTTGACATCTTTTGACTCACTTCTTAAAGAGGCCTATTTACTGAATGTGTATTACCTTACTCAAAGTGAGAACCTGAAAAGACCTTAACTTAAAAGGGCCAAGGTCTCCCACTGCATCTTGGGCCATCTCCAGTCATCCTGATCATTATCTGGTCACTGGACCCAAATGGCTCTGAAGGACAAAGTGAGCCTGGTAACTTTGCACATTCCTCCCTCACTCAAATCAAAGTCAATTGCAAGTCATGTCATCGTCTCCCTGGTGTCATGGTGCTCTTTGAGAATGAAGGACAAACCACAAAACTATGTATTAGGCATCAAAGATGCAAATACAAAAAACTGTGGCATTTAAAAAGGTTCAAGAGACAGTTTCTGGGTAATTTAATTATTTTATTAATAAGGCCAGAAGGTTATTAATAAAAGGATGGTTATTTGGCTATCTTTCTTAGACCAAAGACAATATGGTGGACTCACAGTTTGTATATCTTTCAAAACAGTAGGAAGTTCATCTAATTAGTTAACATGATTGGAGGTGGACTATATTAAAATGAAGGGGTGAGTATCTCTTGGATAGTGAAAGTATCTCTATACCAGACCCCCCTAAGCTTTAGGCTTTCAATTCAAAGAATGTATACCCCAATGTATACCCAAACCTCAGCAGAACGCAAAGGGCTTCCCCACCCTAGATTAAATTCCTTGCAAGGTTGGGTGGAAACTGGAGGTTCTGAAAGGAATTAGTCAATTAGGAGATGAGGCCACAGGAGAGAAGGGCACTTCCAATGTCAGAAGTAATCCAGGGTTGGAGAAAGCTTCCAGGGTGAAGAGGTTTCTATGACATGGACTTCTAAGAAAGTCTTGTGGAGATGAGGGAGCAATGTAGCCTGGAAGGGGATGATGGTAGTTTGAGATGGAGGGCACTAGGGTTTGGGGGAGGATCAAGAAAGTCTTCATGAAGAATATGGTGCTTGAGCTGCATCTTTAAAGAGAGAGACAGAGAAAGAGAGACAGAGAGAGACAGAGACAGAGAGACAGAAGTACAAGGCAGAATGGAAGAGTAAATGTATCCCCAAGTATGGTCATGGAGTCCCATGAAGATGAACAGAGAGATCAGTTTCAACTGCATGTACAAATTAAATGAATGTCATGAAGATCAGAATGGAAGCAGAAAATTCGGGGAGGGATTTTATTGACAGCTTCTCAGATACAATCCTTTGTATTTGCCTCTTAGGCTGAATCAGAAAGTATGGGGAGGAGAATGATGCCCAACAAGGCTGGAAAGATAGATTGAAAGTAGGCTGTGTAGGGCTTTTAAAACTAAACCAAAGAAAGTGTATTTGTTATCCTAGGAAGTCACTGGATTTGGTTGAGTGTGAGAGTCACATCTTCTGAAGGAAAATTACTTTGACTGAAATATATAGATGGATGGAAGTGATGGGGAGAGGAGGAGGGGGCATCTCCAGTTGTCTTGATCTATATCTTGCCACTGAACTCAGATGGCTCAGAAGGACAGAGTGAGGCTGGTGACTGCGTATCCCTTCCTCACCTTTATCCAATTCCCTTGCAAGTCATGGTGTCAGCTTCCTGATGTCATGGTCGTCTTCATGAGAGAAGAGCTAACAATTAAGTGCCGAGAGATTTGAGGCAAGGAAACCATTTAGGAAGTTGTTATGATCATCTAAGCAAGAAACAGTGAAGACCTGAACTGAAATGGACAATTGAACAAGAACAATCATGCAGGTAGGAGGTGAACCAGGACAGAGCGGTGTTGTGAACGTCCAGAGAAAAAAAAGAGTATCCAAGAGCAAAAGATGGTCAACAGTATGAAAGTTTGCATCAAGGTCAAGACTGAGAAAAGGCCATTAAATGTAACAATTAGGAAACTGTTAGTTCCTTTGGAGATAACAGTTTCACTTAGAGTAATGAGGTCAAAATCCAGAACACAAAGGGTTTATGTCTTCAGTGCTCTTAGCATGGTTCCCAAAACATAGCATGCCTTGCTTTGATGACTTGAGAAGAGAGTAAAAAGTGGAGACAGTGAGTATGGACAACTTTTTCAAGGGCCTTGGAGGCAACCTTGTGAGTTTGTGGGCTCAGGAGATCCCGGGTCTCTTGGACCATGCTGGCCGCTCCATGAAAGTTGCCCCCCTCTCATTACTACGGTGTTGCTTGGAGAACAAGATGAGTACGTAGAGGAGGAGGAACTTCATCCCTGGCCTGGCTTACCAGAAATCATACACAGCTGAGTCGAAGGTGAAGAACTGCTGTTTCAGCAGTCCTGCAAAATGTTTCATTCTTTAATGTTTTAAGGATCAGCCTCCTGAAAGGGCATAATTGTAGTTATGTTTCTTCTGTTTGTTTAAATGTACAATGAGTGTTTGTATGTCTTTTGTGTTAACAATTTCTTTTGGGTAGAGGAAATAAATAGCTGTCTTATACCTGATAGGGGAAAAAGAAAAAAAAAAGTCACATGCCAATTTGGCCAGTGCAGGAATTTGTTTTGCTGAACTATCCTTTTTTTTATTATCAGTGTTTTTTTTTTTTCTTTGTCCCCTCACTCTGGGTTGGGGGAATTGAGAGGAGGAAGAAGAAAAAAATGAAAAATAATTGCCTAATGATTATGAAAACAATGCAATAAAAGTTATATAATAAAGGGGAAAAGGGGTAATGCCACCTCAAAGAATAATTTAATGAACAGAAATTAAAAGGCTGAAACCTTCTAGGAGTCAGAATTAACAGGCTCTTGAATCTGGCATCAGTTTAATTTCCTCTTCAGCAGAATTTTTGAGGAACAAGTAAGCGAGTTAGAAAATGAACTTCATTTAAAATCATGAAAAAAGAGGAATATAATAATTATTTTTATAATGATTCCCATAAATCATCAAATCCCTGTTTCTTGTCTAAGCTCTGCCTCTAACTCAAAGTGTAACCTTAAGTAAGATGCTTTAAGTCTCTGCTAGGGTCATTCCAATATCCTAAATACAAGTCTGACTAAGAAGATATAACTATTGTTAAATAAAATGCCAGTTAAGAAGCCATGAAAGTTTTTCAGGGTATTTGTGGTGGGTGGTAGGTATGGCCAGAAAAACACTGCCCTGGCTCTGTGGAGAATCCTTTTAAGTCATCTTGGCTAGTTTGATAGCCCTGTCTAATTTGGGGTCTTAAATCTGATGCAGAATCAACTAGTTCATCCAAATAATTAATTTTGGATAATGTTTGCTCCTACCTGTAATTTTATGAACCACTGCACAAATTACAAATTTGAAGATTCTTCAAAGCATTCCCAATTACCTGCAAGTTAGCATGTATTGTCTGTGTTTTGACAAAACATAGAAATAAATACTGATTTAAAAAAAATCAGTAAGGGCGTCTAGGTGGCACAGTAGAGTTCCAGACCTGGAATCAGGAAGATTCATCTTGCTAAGTTCAAAACTGACCTTAGATATTTACTAACTGGGTGACTCTGGGCTAGTCACAACCCCTTTCCCTCGGTTGCCCATTTGTAAAGTGAGGTGAAGCAGGAAATGACAAACCACTCCTTTATCTTCGCCAAAAAAAAAATCTGAATGGGGTCACAAAGAGTTGGACACACTGAAATGACTGAACAAGAACAGCAAGAGTTTAGGTTGTGGGGAGAAGGGTTCATTTACTTAACTGGAAATGCTAGGGAGGAGGTCACCAGGAAAGGGAAAGATCTCTGAAATTCTAGTACTGTCACTGTGATTTCATCTGTCTCCATTTCTCTGAACTTTATAAAGTGCCATAAAGTGCTTTTACAGATCTTCGTAATGCCCCTAGGGCCTGATTATGGCATACATTCTTTCCTTCATCACACACACACACAAATCCCAAGTCAGAACTCTCCCAACAAACAAACCAGTAACAAGCACTTTTAAAAATTCCACTGCCCTTCCTGCGTACATCATAGTCATATCTTTTAAACTGAAGAAACAATTCTCATTGAGAAGAACTTCTCTTCTACCTAAGAACCAAATTATTCTTCTACAAAACTATTTATTTGACCTCAGAACCAAACCTTTAAATGATAGGGTGCAGGAAGTTTGCTCTTGGAGTACAGAAGAGGAAACAGCAAGCTTTAGTTTGTTCATTACCTTTGCATTTTTGTTTTAACAAAAAATCAGTCAAATGATCAAGTATCATCAACTGTCTACCAGTTATCCTGGTCTACCAGTCTATCCAGTCTGCCTGGTTGAGCACTGTAGCTTGGGCAATGGATCATTTTCAAGGCTCATTTGAACTCTGAAGATTCAAATCAAGTTATTTTACTAAAAACATGTTCCATCCTCTAGATAAAAGCAGCAGCCACAGCATTTCAAAGCAGTTCAGAAAGATAAAAACCACAGGCAATGAGGTTAAAAGCAATTAGCAAGGAAGTTGCCTGGGGTCTCAGGGGTTCTCAGGCAAAGTCCTGAAAACCACTTCTATACTCCTCATGCCCACAGCTGGATCCCAGATCAGATTACCTTGAGGCAAAGTAAACCAAAACTTTCCCAGGTCCTTACAACAACTTCCATGCTCACAACAGTCCCAACTGGTATTGTAAAACTGTGGGCACGTTACTTAGATCTTTTCCCAGTTCTACTAGTATCCTGGCCCACAATAGCACCAGGCTTAGGAAGAAACAGTGAAACCAAGAGTAACCTCAAGGAGCTTATGTCCTCCTTGTTTATGGCATCAAATTGGATCTTATGTGCATCAAAGAATAGAAAAGAGAAGCATAACTTTGCACAAGTTTTGGTTTCCTGCCAGGCCTAGAGGCCTGTGTGGGCTACCCAAGTCTTCTTACCTCACCTCCGAGGTCTTCGGTTGGCCAAAACCAGATGCTCATATGAGAGAAAGGACGTTCCAGAGTCGAACAAGGGTTGAGCTTTATTTCAGGGTCTCGGTTACAAGTGCAGGGGAGGTCTTCCTTAGGAGGAAGAGGGGGAGCTTTCCTAAGGAGGCTAAGATCTTAAGGGATTGGAAGTAGAAGTACAAGCGGGGAGAGAGGGGGAGGGGAGAGAGGAAAGAAGAGAAGCGGAGCCTACTGTCCTCTTGGCTCCTCACGTGCTAAGAGCGCTTTCAGGCTTCCTCAATCCTACTTAACCTTCAGCCGCATAGTTTGCATCTGAATACCGTGCTGTTAGATAACAATAGTGTGCCCAGATCCGGGACCATCTCGAGGGCGGGGAGATCTCTCTCCCATCACGTTTCTCACGGGAAGAGGCAGAATTACTCGAGATAGCTCGGTTCACCTCGATTCCCTGCCGTTTCCTGGGGGGGTCTCGTGAGAGCTCTAAGATTTGGAAGCTCCCACCTTTACCCTCCCGAGACTGTCCACACGGAATTGAGCTTCCAATCCCAACAGTTTCCAGAGCCATAACTAGGACAGGGCCAATAAGGCTTAGCCTCAGAATTAGAAAGCGTTACTAGGACTGTTGTAGGATATGCTTGTATGTCTCCTTCCCTGCTTTTTCATCATCCTTTTTCATCATCTTACAAACTTTGTGGTATCCTAGAGGGTATATATCATACTCTCAACATTTGTAGCCACTTAAGTCAAATACAAAAATGGCTGGTGATGGCTATGGTCACCTTTTTAGAACTGACCTCCATTTTACTGAGAGGTAGGAAGCAGTCAGATGAGTCTATAAATATGAATGTCTTGAACAGGTGCTGTAGAAAGACAATAAGCTGTATCCAGAATTGAGTAGGAGGAGATTAAGCAAGGTCATATTGTTCTCAGTGATCCAAAACTGCTTGCCACTACAAAAACTTCATCTCCTTAATACCAATATCCTGCCAGTGAGGCTATATGTCTATCAATCACTAACACTACATTCTCAGAAAAACCAAAATTCCAGATAACCCAAAAGGCAGTGGAAAAATGCGTGATGGTCATGAGCAGGCTCTAATATGTTACCAGAAATTACTCGTATATGAGATCTATAAAAGACAGGAAATGCATGACAAGAAGGGGATAGGGGTGGGGGCTGGTCATGTGATAAGAAATAGAGACAATAGACGGACAGATCAAGTGACACATTGGAAACCCCAAGATATTAAAATAATGAAAAGTCTTGGGTGCACTCTGTATAAAAGAGTTATGGAAAGATGGGGACAAACATTTCACCAGATAAGAAAGAAGGATGTATTGTAACTTGTCTTGGAGAAGAAACCATCCACCTCCATGGAATCATGTATACATGATTCAGCAAAGTGCCAAGCAGAATGTATATGACAAATGACAACTGAAATTGTAACCAGTTGGATGGAGAATGTCAAATGGCCTATATACAACTTATTGGCACATACTTGTTTACATATTGTCTCCATCATTAGATTGTGAGTTTCTTGAAGGCAGGGATGGATTTTCTGTTGTTTTATATCTCCCAGTCCTAAACATAGTGTATGGCACATGATACATGTTTAAAAAATGTTTATTACTTGACCTTGTTGAGGCAACATGGGGTGCCACCTTAGGAACCAAGAAGACCTGACTTCAGGTCTCACCTGTGACACATACTGGGCTATATAACCATGGGCAAGTCACTTAATCTTTCAGTTCCCTAGATAATCCTCTAAGTTGCCAAGAATATACCAATCTACTTTGGAAGAGAGGGTTTCCTCCCTGGAAATTCCCAAGAATCATGACATCAAAGGTCTGATCTCAGAAGAAAAGAAGAAATGAAGATACTTATGAAAGTTAGATGGAGTTAGTATAACTAATGGAGCTTACGTTAGGAATGGGGTAAAAGGTAAAAATTACACCATGCTCCTATCCCCCTCCTCCTTATTGCGTTGAAGAAGTTATCCACATTTGCTGCATTTACTCCTTCACTTTCCATCTCTTCTCTGTCTAGTACAATTCCTCTGAGGTCACCAATGAACCCCTAAGGATGGACTCCTAATGGCAGATCCAATGCTTGTTTGACTTTGCCTTCAGTTCTCATTCTCATTGACCTCTCTGAGACTTCTAACACCGTTGACTTCCCATTAAACGCTCTCTGCTCTCAGACTCAAAACCACTATGTTATCTTGTTTACTCTTCTGCTTGGCCACTCTTTCTGTCTTCATGATCTCTTCATTCTCCTCCCAACTCTTTGATGTGAATGTTTCCCAAGGGTCCTTGACAGTATCTCCCATGGTAATTGCTTCTACTAGCCACCCTAACTACCACCTTATGTTGATGACTTCCCAGTCTCTATACATAAGGCAGTGGATAAGAGAGCAGAACTTGGAGTTAGGAAAGCTTGAGTTCAAATTCTGTCTCAGACACTTAACTGTGTGATCCTGGGCAAGTTATGCAGCCTCTTTCAACCTCAGTTTCATCACCTGTAAAATGGGAAGAAAAAAATAGCACCTGCCATGCAGGGTTGTTGTGAGAATAAAATGATAAATGGAAAAGACTTTCCATATCTTAAAGCACTCTGTAAATATTAACTATTAATTTTGCTGCTGTTGTTATCTGATTCTGATTTTTCTTCTTAGCACCAAATGCAACTGCCTGGAGAATTCTTCCATCTGCCTACGCCATTGACACTGCAGACCCAACATGTGTCAAACAAGCTTCGTATCTTTCACATAAACTTTCACTTAAAATCTCCTCTGACTTCTTTATTTAGATCAGTGGTACTAACATTCCGTTGGTTTTCCATCTTTGCAACAATGGTAATATTTTTTATTCTTTCCTTCTCTTCTCAGAGCCAGTTACTTACCTGGTCACGACAATTCCACATTTGCAATGTCTCTTGGGTCCCCCCACCTCTATTCCTACCCCATTCACCATGGTACAAGCCCTAATTAACACACACTTGGACTATTGAAATAACCTCTTTAAGGTTACAGTTCTTTCTGCTTGTATTTTTTCTTCTGCCTTATTCTCCAAACCATTGCCAAAGAAATCTTCCTTATTCACTGAAAAATCAAAAATCTTTAGTAGGTTCCCTTTGCCTACCAAGTAAAATAGAAACCCCTACTCTTCTATTCCACCCTTCTGAAAAATGCCCTGTGCCTTTCCAGCCTCCATTTCCTTGCCATATTATTCCCTAAACCTGAAGGACCCTGCCTTTACCTCTTCACCTGTCCCATATCTAGCCATATGCCATGTCTATCTATAGCCATCTTTAAAGCTCCCCTAAATTCCTCCTCTTCTAGGAAGCTTTCCCTCATCGCCATACTTGGTAATGAGACCTGTGCTCTGTCCTCATATAGTGCTTTGTTTTGTGCATGCCTCTTTCAACCTCAGCAATCTCAATCAACCTCAATAATCTTCTTATTGTTGGATAGTTTTATTAACTATAAATTGTTGGTATCTTAGAATTACGTTAGACATTAAGTTCCATTTGTACAAGGACCATGTCTTACCCCTACTTTACCCTTCCCCATCACCTCACTCACTATCTGTATACAATCAATGGTTGCTGATACCATTGATTGTTGAGGGAAATACTACAGATACAAACACAAGGATGGTGACATACACCAGCCACTGAGTGCAGTTCAAAACAGAATATGGTGCCCTGAAGCCATGTTCAGGGCAGATTTTCCTTTGGCCTTTCATCAAACACCAGACTATGCCTTCATCAACCAGTCACTGGTGATATATATTTCCTTCTTTAGGTCTTTTGTGAGAAAAAGAGACCTTGCTGCATCTTCTATTTAAGAACTATCCCCATGCTCTGTTTTTCCGAGTGCTCCATTTCATATCCATTCTACATAACTGGTAACAACTGTGTTTCCATCTGTCAGGTCAAAACAAGTGCTTCAGCAGGAAGTTTTTGACTCACTGCTGATGACAGATGAGAAAAAATAAATAAATGGAGGCATTGCTTTCTGTTACATCTCTAAGTAAATTACTGGAAGAGGTGTCCTTGTTTTTATATCTGTCATCTTACCTCAATATACTCTAAGACCAGATACCTTAGTCTATCTAATATTAAACTATATCAGATTTTCCTCCCACTTATCCCCAAGAACTAGAAAATGTAATTGAGAAGCAGCAAGAAAGCAATTTGTTTCTATAAATGACATGAAACATCTAAGGAGTTTGAGATTTGGAGTTTATTAATATCGTGCAGTAGCTTTTTGTGTTACAACATTTGTCAAGATTTTTTTCCTTGAAGAAATGGGTGATGCCAGTTTTGATTTCCTTCATATGAATTCAAGATTAAATCTAAAAAATGATAGTAGTTTTAAGCCCTGGACTAGGAATGAGAATGCCTGAGTTCTGGACTCAGACTCACCATTTCCTTCCTTCACAGAGTAAGTCATTTAACTTCTCTGCATATCAGTTTCTTTATCTGCGTAATGGGGGATTAAATTTCCAATTTTCCTTCCAACATTAACATCTAATGATTCTATGATTCTTCTCTTTTCAGTTGACAGGCTTAAATGGCTCTGGAAATAAAGAGAATTAAAGTAAAGCATTTTGTTCTTCACAGTGTAACCTGAAAGGACGGATAATTGGAGGGCATATGAACATTTTAACAAGCAGTATGATGACCAAAAAGCTTTTAGGCTTAAGAGAAAGGGAATTGAGCAATTTTCGTTAGCAGTCCAACTGTTTGTCAGGAGTGTGCTATGACATGAAAGGGGCCATGTTTCTAAATATATTGTAATTGAATCCTGCTGGTGATTTGGTGCTGTGCACATCTACTTCCGTCAGAGCGTAGGGTCAAGGAACAGCTAAATCCCCTGGCATATCACAGTAGATACTTGATATTGTGATAATTTTTGGCAAATTCATCTACTGCTTTCTGCTCAATATTAGGACTAAAAGACTCATTTCAGTTATTAATAATAAGAAAGGAGACATTAAAATAACTTATTGACAGATAATACCTAACATTTATATGGCACTTTGAGGTTGGTAAGGCAAATTTATTTTTAAAAAAAGAAATTAAAACTTAAGTTGTTTCTTCATTGAAAATATATGGAAACTTCTGTCCTTGATGATAACCAACTATACTCAATTTCCAGTCTGTGAGTTTCTTAATCTGTTTTAACCGTAACTTGGATGTAAAAGGAAAATTATCTTAAGAGATAAGATGATGAACTTGAAAGAGTGATAAATTTGAAGTCACGGGGTCTGAGTTTGAATCCCAGATCTTCGGCTTTCCTCAGTGACCTTGAGTAAATTTTTAAACTTCTTTGGGTCTCAGTTTCCTCATTACATAAAGAAGGAGTTTGACTAAGAATCCTTCCATCATTGAACAAAGACTTCTGATCTTTGGAAGATTTATGAGACTTGCTTGCTGAGAAGAAAATCTAGTACCAAAACAACTTGCGGAGGTTTTCTCCAGAGGAAATAAATTTCTCACATGAGAGATTTCCAACTCAGTCCTACAGTAAATTAAACTAGTTTATATAAATGTTGTCAAGTTTGAAAGTGTTCTCTTATTACTAATATGTTGTCTTTTCATTAAACTTTGATTATAGTAACTTACAAAAAAATTGTTGCTATTGTTTTTAATGCCTTGTAAACATATTTGCATGTACCTATCATTAGAGTAGGAAAATCATCTCAAAAAGTATAGATAACCAGGTCAGCTAAATGGCACAGTGGAAAGAGCACTGGTCCTGCATAAGTAAGTAAGACCTGAGTTTAAATCTAGCTGCAGACACTTGGCACTTACTAGTTGTGTGACCCTGAGTAAGTCACTTAACCCTGATTTCCTTGCCAAAAAAAGGTATATACAACCAATATACAGAACATGAATTATAAAATGAACAACACAAGGAGGCAATTTGTTGTTGTTCAGTTATTTCAGACCCTTTGTGTCCCTATTTAAGGTTTTCTTGGCAAAGATAGTGAAGTGATTTGCCGTTATCTTTCTCCAGCTCATTTTACAGATGAGGAAACTGAAGCAAACAGGGCTAAATGACTTGGCCAGGGTCACACAGCTAGTAAGTATCTGAGGCTGGATTTGAACTCACAAAGATGAGTCTTCCTGACTCCAGGCCCAGCACTCTATTCACTGTGCTACTTAGGTGCTTGTAAGAAGGTAATTAAGATCTTATAAATGTCCCCAAATCTTAGTTAGGTGGGATTTAGTATGGTATAATGGAAAGAATACTGGCTCTGGAGAGAGTCAAACTGAGCTTACATCCTGGCTCTGCTCCTTACTATTTGTGTAAACTTTGGCAAATTACAACTTCCATGGCCTTCACTTTTCTCATCTGGACTAGGGGCTGTATAAGAATCCATACAGCTCTAAGTCCTAGGAGCCTATCACTTACTTCATGGGAAGTATACCCTAGTTGATCAAGATAGTTAATAAAGCCCACCAGAAGCCATCAGTAGGATATTCATCCAGGAACATTTAGTCTTTCAGTGGGAAAGCATTCAGGATATTTGGGGACCTTTGGTTTTGGAATGCTTGTAGCTCCTGGCGAGAATAACCACATCTAGGCCTCTGAACTCTGTCTAAGAATTCCTGCACTAGAGCCATGCCTAGACGAGTTATGAGTGACCTGGGTCTAGAAGTCTATGAATGCCCAGACTATGCGATCATTGTTTCCACTGTAAGGAACAGGTGGGTGGAGATCAGGTGAGTTCACTGATTTGATGAGCTTACCTACCCATGTAAGAGGCAGCATGATATAAGATGCAGAGAACAGCCTTCTAATCCAGCAAGATCTGGGTTCAATTCTCTTATCTATCTCATATTAGCTATATGATCCTGAGTAAGTCATTTTAACCTTTCATTGTTCTAAGCAACTCTCTAACACAATACAGTGCAGAGGTGGTAATTTTAATTAGTAGAGAGAATTTCCTCATCTGGGAGTGCCCTATGTCATTAAAATCACAGATCCAACAACACTTATTCCCCATATAGACTATGGAGTCACTTTGTTACCAAGACAAAGATGGCACCTGATTAAGTCTTAGTGACTGAAGGCTATCCCAAGAAGAGTTGCCTGGTTAGAGTTTTCCTTGACTCACCTAGACGATAAGTTTCAGTAACTGAGACTGCTTCTGAGATGACTGAACATTGAGGACTCAGGAGAATGGACTCTTGTTGGGAAAGCAACCCTTGTTCAGTCCTTTCTCACTTTAGTTCTCCCACTTGACTTCAAGAGAGTCATTGAATTATCAAGTTAGTGTGGTAAGAAAGGATATTTATCCCTGTCATCCTCACCACAGGAATACTTAATGTTGTATTATATTATTATCTTGTACATGGCAAAGACAAGGTATTTGGCCACATGAACCAAGAAAAGATGTCATGGACAATGATCCTGAATACTGACTTTCTGGGCAACAGTGGGGGAATTTTATTTCCTAAGCAGCATGATACTAGAGTCTAGCCCTCTAACCAAAGATGGGTGATTTTCTTGAATGATGTCAACCTTGAGCATTGTCTTAAGAAAGTAAAAATAGTAAAAAAATAAAAAATAAAAAACTTTGAGGTGAATACTAAAGGAAGATGAGACAAAAGTGATAGACTGTTGGTATGCAGCATCCTAACAAGAGAGAAGGAGGTTATGAATTATGCTTTGCAATACAGATTAGAAATATAATAAAATAAGCAAGATGTCGCAATGATGAAGGACTTTAGTGTTATGTTGTGTTTTTGTTTAACTTTATGACTATCTAGACCTGGCCAGTTAACAGTGATGTCAAACTCAAATAGAAATAGGGACCCCTAAACTATACATAAGCATCTCTGCAGGTCATATGTTGATTTAGAAAAACACATATTAACATTATGTTCTATTGTTTTTTGTTTATTTTGTTAGCTATTTTTCAATTGTGTTTTATTCTGACTCGTGCTACACTGTCTTGAGTTTGACACCTGTGGTGTAGGCCACCAGACTCTTGAAAATAATCCAAACTGGGGACACAGAAAACCAGAGGATCCCTGAAAGTCCTAGGGGGATTTCAAAAATCAATCACAGGAAGTTCAGAAGCAATAGATTAGGCAAGACTTGCCTCATTAGATTATAAACTCCTTGAGAGTAAGTACTGTCTTTTGACTCTTTTTATATCCCCAGCACTTAGTTGATTGACTGATAGTTGGTTGGTCTGTTACAAAGGAAAGCAAACAGAATTCAGGGCAATGTTTTCTGACTCCTTGGTGGCTCCTTATTTGCCAATGCTCTGATTTCAGAATGTGGACTTCTTTGTCCAAACAGGGATGGAGCACGAACAGTGGCAGATTCATCATGCAGAAGGAACAAGAAGCAAATAGTGGAAAGAATTGCTAATTTGGACTTTTAATTCTGACCCACACGGGAGAATAATTTAATGGAATACTACTTTACTATTTCCCTTGGTGATTTCATCAGCTCCCATGGATTTAATTATCATCTCTATGCTGGGGATTCTCAAATCTATCTTCCCTGCCCGATCTCTCTACTGACCTACAATCTCATGTCTCCAACTTCCTTTCAGACATCTTGAACTGGATGTCTTCAACTCAACATGTCCTAAACCAAACTTGATATCTTTCCCCCTGAACCTAACACACTCCAAAAACTTCCCTCTTACTGTAGAGGGCAACAGTATCCTTTCAGTCCCCCAGGCTCACAACCCACATGTCAGGCTGGACTCCTTATTATCTCTCACCCACCATATTTAATCTATTGCCAAGGACTGTTGATTTCATCTTTGCAACATCTCTCCAGTATATCCCCTTCTCTCTTCTGACACTACCTCTACTCTAGTACAGGCCTTTACCACCTCACAAATTTATTGCAATAGCCTACTGGTGAGTCTGCCTACACTGTAGCTCCTCATTCCTATCCAACCTCCTTGCAGTCACCAAAGTGGTTCTTCAAAAGTGCCAGCCAACCACAATAAATGTCACTCCCTGTCACCTCCTTTGTTTTTGTACAGCTAGGTCCAGATTGGTGTGAATAATGAATCCCCTGATGTGGTTGAAGTATTCCAATTCATACTGCATATTTCCATTGGGCTGGAACTAATTACCATATTTTAAATAATTATAATTTTGAAAAGCATGAATTTGATACATATAACTCCTTCTGGAGAATTCCTTATTTAAACTAACGGGACCTAACTATATTTATATCTCTAGAGCTTATGAGTATAATGCTTCATTACCTATTAAACACCTAATAAGTACTTACAAATTCCTTCTAAAGTCCTTTCCAACTCCAAGATTCTGTGATTTTATAATAGAAAAATACTGAGCTGTTGTTTATCTGAAACTCAAAGTAGAAATAGTAGCTTTGGCTTTGTCCAAGCTATTTATAAAATCTATTTTTATGTTTTATTATTCTTTTCCCTCTGTTCTAGTTAGCTTTTCTTTTGAGTCCCATTTCTATTTGGGTTTCCTCACCCTCCAGATAAATTCTAATTTATTGAGTTGAAGGCGATAACTGCACTTTTCTAAAAACAGGCATTTCTAAATAAAATTTTAATTTCTAGCATTTGTACCAATTTTACTTGAGAGTAGCTTGCTTCCATTTGTCTTAATTATTTTCATTATTGAGAATATCAACAAAAATATTCATACAAAGAAGCACAGAAAAAAGAAAATTGTATACGAAACTACAAATCTTTATTGAACACAATTCTAAAGTATATATTAACTTAAGCGTTCCAATACTGCTTTGCTTGTCTGTGTTTTTTCTGAACATACTTCTGATCTCTTCTCTACTAATATTTTATTTAATATTTTGCATAAATATTCAAGAGAGGTATTAGTCTATATTTGTCTTCCTCTGCTTTGTCTCTCTCTGGTTTTGGTACCAAGATTATATTCATTCCATTGTAGGAATTCAATAGTAAATAGCTTTTCCTATTTTTGCAAATAATTTATATAATACTGGAATTAATTATTTTTTAATGTTTAGTATAATTCACTTATAGATTCATGAAGTCCTAGGGATCTTGGGGTGGAGGGAAGGAGTTCATTTGTGGCCTATTCAATTAATTTGCCTGAGACTGAGTTATTTCATATCTCCTTCTCTGTTAACTAGGCATTTGATATTTTAGAAATATTCATCTATTGCATTTATTGTCAGTTGTGTTGCTACATAATTGGTCAAAGTGATTTTCCTTTATTCCCTTTTCATATGTTGTTAATTCTCCTTTTTCATTTTTGATATTGGCAATTTGGTTTTCTTTTCTATCACATTAGCTAATGCTTTATCTATTACCTTTACAGTTTTTAAAGATCAGGCTCTACCTCAGTGACTTCTTTCTAGTATTTTATCTCTTTGATGCCCAAAGTTTATATTTTTGCATTTAATTGGAGATGTCTGATTTATTCCTGTTCTGTTTTTTAAGTTACATGCCCAGTTCATTGACTTGTACTTGCTCTCTTGTTAATCAAAGCACTTAGATAAAATTTTCTTCTAAAAACTCTTTGGGTTGTATCTCAAAATATTTGGTATATTGTCTTATTTTCATTAATGAAATGATTTGCTGTTTCTATGTTTCATTCTTTGACCCACTAATTCTTTGATATAAAACTGTTGTCTCTTTTTGAGTTTGAATCTGTCTTTCAAAGATCTTTATTGATTATAACATTTATTGCATTTTGACCAATAAAAGATGAGTTTAATGTTTTGTTTTTTATGCAGAAGTGCCACACAGAACTGACAAAATGTATCTCCCTTTCTACTCTCATTCAATAACTGAGAGACATTTATCAGTTCTATCTTTTTTCTTGCTTTTTTTATTTCATCTAGTTCTGAAATGAACACATTGAGATTCCAAGACATTATAGTTTTGTAGGCTATTTCTCCACAAAATATAATTAACTTTGGGCCTGTTTACATAAGTTTATGGTGGTGGGTTCTTTGGCAGGACTCCTGTCTCAGATTCTACAGAGGCTTCAGAGAGTCTTTTTTTGTATAATCTTTGACTGAATGGAGGACCTCGTTTCTTTTTGGATTTCTTAATTATTACTTGACCTGGTGCCCTTTTTTAAGCTTTACTGGAATTTACATAATAAAACTGAGCATCTACCTTTATAACCTATCAGATCTTCATTCAACCAGAAGTCTGCTTAGTTTTTTTTTTACCCTGACTCAAAGGAATTTGAGGGAAAAAAATAAGACTCACTGTCAAAAACCTACAATTATTGAAAACAGCTATTGGTTCTATCACTTTTTAATGAGAGATTTAAAAGGATACTTTGACAAAAGTAATAAGGTGATTATTTTTAATCTTTTAAGAAAACCTGGAAAGCACAATGATCTGGACATTTGTTAAAGTGTTAATAACAGTTTTTACTCTATTCTTATAGAATGAGGAAGAAAAGCAAATTCAAGTCATTCAGGTGAAAACATTACATGATAGGTGTAGGTCTAGAAGACATTATACAGTTTCAAAATCTTGACCAAGTCCCTTTCCAAACCATCACATCGGGTTTATTAGGAATTATTTTATTAATGGTATAAGGAATAAATTTATTAGAAACTTCATTCCTTTTATCCCAACACATATTTATAACCCTTTTGTCAAAGAGGTGTTTGCATACTATTGACTGGAGTTATATTCCTGTATTTACCTGTATAAGGCAATTAAGGCATTATCAGGCAAAGTCACTTGCAAGATCATGAAAGGCAGTCTCAATTCCCTGTATACAAATTTATCATCCTACTCAAATTCAGTATGTATCTGCTTCAATGACTTATCTCAATTAAATCTAGGGGTATGTGTGTAAATTTATATCTCTTTGCTTTCCTGGGGGGGTAGGGGGTTGGATGCTATTTCTGTTTATTGATATGATATCAGTATATCTTCCTTGCAAATTGAGCTTCCAGTAAGGATCACTGTTCCTTCTTCTTGCATCTTAGCCCAATTTTGAAGCAAGCATGTATATTTTGTCTCTCTAAAAGGATCAAGACCCTTTTTTTCCAAATCTCTATGTACATCATTGTTAATCAGACAAAGATTATTTGCCACCATGTTTTCATTTTATCGAGAGGGAAAAAGGAAGTGCAATGAACAACAGAAAAGGTAAAACTTTTTATATTTGAGGAAGTTGAGAGACTCAGTCTGCTAGCTATAGAGGCAGAATTGTTTTCTCTTCACTTTGATGCCTTCTATCCGTCATTCAAAGATAGAATCTACTTGAGTCAAGCAGTTAAAGGAGGGAGGAGGGGAGCTTTGTTTTTTCACGAAATGGATCTGAATAGAGAAAGAGGTTTCTGGGTTTGATATAGGAATTGTCTTGTCAACCATTGCTTTGGCACATAGCAAATACTTGGTAAGTGCTGCTATCTAGCTAGCTATCTTTCTACTTTTCTTTCTTTCTTGTACCTGAGGCAAGAACTTTCATTTTTCCTCTTCTCTCCAAAGAAGACAGGAAATGGAGATGAAGGTGGGGAAGGAGGAGATTACAATAACCAAAGGGAAGTTTCCACCCAAAACCCCAGAAATGAAGAAAATCGTAGTATGGGAGAGCCATTCCTAATCCTTTCTTCTGGGTCCTTCTCTGTCCTTGACAGCAATATCTACTGACAACATTGGTTTTAAAAAGTGGCCATAAAGCTCTAAAGAAACATTTTTAATTATTAATTTATTTGTTTTCAGTTTTTGTCAGCTATAAAATGAGAGTGTTGAACTAGACAGCTTCAAAGGCTCTTTCCAGTTCTGTATCTGTGAGCTTATGATTGATCCCTTTTAGAATTCCATCCTATACGAAGGGATTGATTCCTCCCAAGCAAAGCATGGGATGTCAAATGTTAGCCCTAAAGTCTCACAGCTGGAATTTAAATGATTAAAAATGTGTCACTGTTAATATATCAGATATAATGATAGAAAACTGCACAGAATTTATGAGAAAATAATACAATTTTCAAGAGGACTCTGTGAAAATGGCAATAACTCAGAAAACTTTCAGCTCTCCAAATTTTCTCCCCCAAAAAGACAGAACTTCACCTCAGAGGGAACGTAGAGCAGTGAAAACAAACAAAGGTCTGGGTAAAACAGTTGTTCTCCTAAGATAACTTTAGGAGACCCCAGGAAAGACATGACCTTCAAGGGGAAGTGTGGCCTGAGTGAAGTGCAAACATCTCCAGACCAATTCTGGAATCTATAAACAATAAGCCCTAGGGACAGATGAAGTTGAGAAGCAGCCAAAACCTTAGAAACTTTCATCTCACTGAAAGTGTGAAGATCTGACCACTGAGTGGGAAAAGATTTAAGTACCTTCCACCGTCAAGAGATGCCAAGCACAGCTGTACTGACCAGACACATCCTGGGCTGTGGTTACAAGGGAGAATGAACCCACACATACCTAGTGAGTGCAGTAGCAGAGGGTCGGGGACCCTTCTGGCTGTGGGTACTTGCAGGAGAGCATAACTAGTTTCAGTTCCCAGGCAGAAAGGAAAGCTATAGATTGTAGCCAATGGAAGGACGGCAGAGAGGAACATGGCTGGGCATCTTAGCCATGGCTTAGGGGTTGAGAGGAGAGATCAACTTCAAGCAATCCAAGAAGATTATGAAAAGTTAATCAACTTGAAATAGAGAATAAAAACTTTTTAAGGAAGAAAATAATTCCGTGAAAACTAGAACTGGGCAAAGGAAAACTAATAGTGTTCTGAGTCACCAAGAAATAATAAAATCAAAAGAATTAAAAGAAAAAGAAGAGAATATGAAACATCTCCTCAGAAAAAAATATAGCTAATGTGGAGATCAGATGAACAACCCAAAAATAACAATAAAAAAGAGAGTCTGGATACAATATTACAAGAAATTATCAAAGAAAATTGCCTAAAGTTCTAAAACAAGAAGGCAAAGCAGAAATAGGAAAAAATATATTCATAATGACTTGAAAGAGCTCCCAGAAGGAAAACTTACAGAAATATCCTAGTTAAGTTTCAAAGCTCCCAAGTTAAGGAGAAAATATTGGAAGCAATAAGAAAAAAAACTATTTAAATATCCTGGAGCTACAATAAGGATTACACAAGATGTAGCAGCTACTAAATTGAAGATCCTTGTAGGTCTTAGAATATTTTGTTTTGCAGAGCAAAAGAGCTGGGGTTATGACCAAGGATAACTTAGCCAGCAAAGTTAAATATAATCCTAAATGGGGAAAAATGGATATTTAATGAATTGAATTAATTGATTAATGAATTGAAATGAATTGAAAGACTTCCAAGAACTTGATGGGGAAATACATCCAGGAGAAATATAAGGTAAACATTAAAGATCAATTATAAGGGACTCAAGGTCAAAGTGCTTGCTTCTTATATGTGAAAATATTATCACTATTCTTATGACTGTCATTATTATTTTGGTAGAAAGAAATGCTTGGACTGAGCTGAGTATGATGTGGTGGATCTAACAAATAGAGCTGTAGGGAGAGCTAAAAAGAAGTGATTATCTCATACAAATGAGACATGAAAGAAAACAGTGAAACAGAAGAAGCTAGTAAAGGGAAGGGTAGGTAGTGCTGGAAACTTACTCTCCTTGAGAATGGGCTAGATGTATATAAAGTCTTCTAATTCATAAAGAAATAAGAAGGCAAGGGGATAGGGGGGGGGGGGTGAGGATGAAGGAGGTACTCTTGGAGGAGTAAATAGGTTGAGGGACAGGATGGCAAGGCAGCCAGTAGAAGTAAAGCAGAGGAGCAAGAAGAGATAGGAATATGGTGAGGATAGTGAGGAAAAACAGGAAGGAGGAAAATACACAAGTAATTACAGTTTACAATATGAATGGGATGAATTTACCAATAAAATGGAAATTAATAGCAGATTAAAGATTTGAATTCAACAATATGTTGCTTTCAGGAAATGCTATAAAAATGAGAGCTATACATGAAGATAAAATAAAAATCAGTAATAGAATTTATTAGGTAAAAAAAGCAGGAGTGGTAATCTCAGACAAAGTTAAAGCTCAAACCATTTTAATCAAAAGAGAAAAATAGGGAAACTACACTGTGTGTCAGCAATATTATGCAGTATTGTTTTAGACCATTTAAAATAGCTAGACACTATAAAGTTCCTGAGAGTATACTAGAACTATATAAATGTAAAACACTTTTTATACAAATAAAGTCAGATCTAAATAATGAAGTAGCATTTATTGTTCATAGGTAGGTAAAGGCAATATAATGGGGAAAAATGACAATTTTACCTAATCTATTTATTCAATGCCACCCCAATTAAATTACCTTTAAAAATTAGGTTACTGAATTAGAAAAAATAATAACAAAATTCATGTGGAAGAAGAAACCAGGGGGGAAAAAAGATGTAAGGGAAGCAGATTCAGTAGTATCAGTCCTTAAACAATAAGGCAAAAGTGTTATTGAAATGCAAAATGGATAATTTTGATTATTTTAAATTGAAATTTTCTTGTATAGATAAAACCTATGCATCCAAGAATAGAAGGAATGCAGAAAATTGGGGGTAAAATTTCATGGACAATCTCTCAGATAGGATGTGATTTTATTGGAATACTGCTATGATGTAGGATATCATGAGCTGGTTGGTTCAGAATAATATGGAAAGACTTGGACTTATGAAGGAAGATGCTATGTACCTTCAGAGAAACAGATGACAATTGGAAATAAGCATATTTCAGTATGTGTATATTGTATATGTGTATATCTGTATATATGTATATACACATTTCTGTGTGTGCATGTAAATGTGTATATTTACAGACAGCTATGTAATTATGTGTGTGTGTGTGTGTGTGTGTATAGTGTGTCTGTGTATGTGTATCCATGCTTACCTGTAGCCTTCTTTGGGGAGGGGGAAGGAGGGAGAAAAATAAAGTAAAAACTGCATAGCAGAGAACAAAAGAAAACCTCAGAGGATGCAAAGAAAAATGGACAGCATTGAAAACTATGTGTAGCATTTATTATATAGGTTTTCTTGAAATGGAAATTAATTGTTTTTTATTGAATGCTCTCTTATGTTCTATATACATGGCAATGTTTCTTTTCTTGTTTTATATTTAAGTTTAAAATAAATTTTAAAATTTGCAAAAACAAGAAATACAGTTTTCTTTATCTATACTACACAGCTATATAGTCACATATTCTCTCATATACACATGGAAATTTACACACAAGCTCACCTTTATTGCCATTTTCTATCTTGTATGAGGACCCTAAATTTCATCTTTGTAATCTACCTAAGCAGAGAGCAAGTCCAAGAGCTCCATTTACAAAGTGTCGGATCAAAGGAACGACAGAAAAAGCCCAAAGTGTAAGTGATTTTAAAATTGAATTTAACCAACTGTGAAGAAAGAACTTGTGGAAAATGGCACCTAGCTAATGGGAACCTTCTATCCACTTGGACAAAATTTTTACTCTGTTTTCTGTTGAAGAGCTGTCCTTTCTCCTCATGAAGATCAATCCCTCTACAAACACTACTGATCCAATCCCCTCACCTTCTTCAGATCACTCCCCAAATCATCTTACTCTCTTCTACTCTTCAGTCTCTGCCCCTCTGTTGATTCCTTCCCTGCTGCCCACAAATACACTTCCATCTTCCCCATAAACAAATGAATGAATGGACATATATAAATGTCTCACTGGTGTCACCATCTCAAGTAATCGTCCCATATCTTACTCCCTTTCTATTTTTGTCATTTCTACTTCTTCTCATCTCATTTTCTTCTCAGCCCTTTGCAATCTGGCCTCTGACCCAATTATTTAACTAAAACTGTTCTCTGCAGTTACTGGTGATCTCCTTAGTCACAAAACACAATGACCTTTTCCCAATCCTTAGCCTTCTTGAATTCTGTGTAACATTTGCCACCGCTGACTACCTTCTCCTGGGTCATCTCCTTTCTCTGAGTTCTCATGACATTGCTCTCTCTTGGTTCACCTCCTCATCCTTTTCTGTTGGACCATCATGCTTATCCTGCCTGCTCCCTAAATGGATTTGCTTCAAGGCTCTGTCATGGCTTTTAGCCACAGTGACTTTATCATCTCCAATGAATTTAATTCTAGCTAGGTAACATTGTGAATAGAGTGCTGAACCTGAAGTCCAGAAGATCTGAGTTCAAATTCAGACTCAGATATTTACTAGCTCTGTGACCTGAGCAAGTCATATAACCTGTCTGCCTCAGTTTCCTCATTTGTAAAATAAGGATGATAATAATAGCAACCATCCCCAGGGTTGTTACAAGGATGAAATGAGATCATATTTGTAAAATGTTTTGCAAACCTTAAAGTGTCATACTATCATTGTGTCTCATTATTTATATTAAATTCACAGAGTTACATTTCCAATCCTTCTGTCTCTCCTGATCTCAAGTTCCACATCACCAACTGCCTATTACATATTTCAAACTAGATATAATATAAGCAACTTAAAATCAGCGTGTCCAAAACAGAATTTATTATACTCTCCCAACCCAGTCTTCCTTCACTATTTTTCACAATTCTTCAAATTCTTCAAGTTCACTATCTTGGTATCATTCTCATCTCCTCACCCTTACTCACCCACACACATCCAATCAATCACCAGATCTTGTGTTTCTCCCTCCACAACATATCTTTCTTGTATCCACTTACACAGTCATCGTCATGAATCAGCCTTTCATCCCTCACTTGGTCTATTGCAATAGCCTCCTAATCTGTATCTCAACTCCAGTTTCCTCATTCCAACCTATTCTTTGCAGTTGCCAAGTAATTGTCCTAAAACACAGTTGTTCCTGTGTATCCCACTGCTCTTACTCAGTCAACTACGGCAACTCCTTCCAGAATCAAACACAAATTCCTGTTTGGCATTTAAAGCCCTTTAAAACCTGGACCCCTCCTGCTGTCCAGACTATATTAGAACATTATTCTTCTCCATATACTTTATGATCCTGACAAAATGCCCTTCTCGCTGTTTCACATATGTGATCCTCCATCTCTCATCTGTGTGCATTTGTATTGGCTACCCCCCCGTGTCTGAAATAAATTCTCTCCTAACCTATAATTCTTAGAATATATATATGTATATGTATATATACACATATATATATTCTCTCCTTCTACATGAAATCTATCCTAATTGACCCAACTGCTAGCACCTTCCTTCCAAAAACTAACATATTCATTTTGCATATATTGTACATATCCTTATGTTTTTATATGCTATTTCCACTGATAAAATGTAAGCTCACTGGGAACTAGAACTGTTCATTTCCATCATTGTATCACCAAGCTGGGTTTTTTTTCTTAATGTTGGGGTTTTTTTTAATGCTTGTTGATTGATTAGTTGATTGTGAAAGAGAGAATGGAGAAGGAGAAAAGGAAAGGGGAAGAGAGGGGAGGGAGATATTTCATCCTATCACACTTTCCAATGTGAAACAGGACAGAGAAGCAACTAAATGAGAGCACAAGAAAAGAACCTCAAGATTAAAAAGCAGAAGTCAGTACACGGAGGAGGAGGGTAAGGGTACAAAGAAAGAGGAACATAGAAAGAGGAAAGCAGGGAGAGAAGCCAACAGAAGAGCCCTGAGTTCTTGAATCAGTCTACTGAATGGATATGGATTCTTGCGGAGGTTTTGCCATGACTACAAAACCAGTGTGTGGATGCTTTAGTGATTCCTGGTAGAAATGTGTGGGAGGAAGAACTAAGCTCTTGGACTATGGGATTCCTTGCCAAAAGAACTGGTTTGGAATGAAGAGGATGAAATGAGAAGAAGGATCAAATAGACTTGGAGTCGGAAAGACCTGAGTTCAAATCCAGACTAAGACACTTACTAGTTTGGTGACCCAGACAAGTTATTTTCCCTCACTGTTTGCTTCAGTTTTCTCATCTTTAAAATGGGGGTGATAATAGCAACTACCCCTAAGGCTGTTGGGAGGATAAAATGGGATATTTGTAAAATACTTCTCATGTGGTAAAATGCTACATAAGTTCTTTCAGTCGTTTTAAAGTCGCATCTGACTCTTCATGACCCCATTTGGGGTTTCCTTGGCAGAGATACTGGAGTGGTTTGCCATTTTCTTCTCCAGCTCATTTTACAGATGAGAAAACTGAGGCAAAAAAGGTTAAGTGACTTGCCCAGCTTCACAAAGCTATTAAGTACCTGAAGCCAGATTTGGACTTGTGAAAATGAGTCTTCTTGACTCCAGGACTTGCACACTATCCACTGTACCATCTAGCTGCCCCTAGCTAGCATATGTGTGAGTGCATGTGTGTATGCGTATGCATGTGTGTATACATATACACACACATATATATACAGAACTTTACAATCTTTTTAAATGTGATTATTTATTTTTAATATTCTTTTAAAATGTTGTGTTCCAAATTCTCTCCCTCCCACACCCAGTAGGAAGGTAAGCAGTATACTATCAATTATACATGTGAAATCATGTCAAACATATTTCTACATTAGCCATATTTCCAAAAAAAGAAAACGAAAATAAAGTGAGAAAACCACACTTCAGATTGCACAGATAGTTCATCAGCTCTCTCTGTCTCTGGAGGTACATAGCATTTTTTCAACATGAGTCCTCTGGAATTGTCTTGGATCATTGTATTGATCAGAGCAACCATGCTTTCAAAGTTAATCATCATTACAACATTGCTGTAACTATGCACAATGGTCTCACAATTCCCTCTTCACATTGCATCAGTTCGCACTGGTCTTGCCATGTTTGTTTTTCCTGAAACCAACCCCCCCATCCTTTGTTACAGTACTCCATCACAATCATATGCCACAACTTGTTCAACCCTCCTCCAACTGACGAACATTCCTTTGATTTCCAATTCTTTTCTGCCATAAATATTTGGTACATTGAAGCCCTTTTTTTTTTCTTCAATCTCTTTGGGGTACAGACCTAATAGAGGAATTGCTGGGTCAAAGGGTATGCATTGCTTTATAGCAATAGAAATCGTTCCACATTTTTCTCTGGAATAGTGGGATCAGTTCACAACTACACCTGTTAACAATTCATTAATGTATCTATTTTCCCTCAAAACCTTCAGCATTTGTCATTTCTGATAGGTGCAAGGTGGTACCTCAGAGTTGTTTTAATTTTCTTTTCTCTAATCGACAGTAATTTAGACCATTTTTTCATGACTATAGATAACTGATTTCCTCTGAAAACTGTTTGTTTACGTATCCTTTGATCATTTATCAATTAGGAAATACCTATTATTTTTATAAATTTGTCTCAGTATACTTTTGAGAAATGAAACCTTTATCAGAGAAACTTGCGATAATTTTTTTATGTCATTTTATTGTCTGTGGTGCTTTTTTAGCACAAAGTAGTTTCCCTTCTCATCTCTTTTAGTTAGATTTATTTTTGGTTTTGATTTGTCTGAGATCATGATTGCTGTTCCTGCCTTCAGCTAAAGTATATGAGATTCTGCATTGTCTGTCACCACCACCCCCAATATCCCCTCTCCCAAAACTTTTCCTTGCATGCTTTTTTTGTAAGAAAATTTTCCCCATTCTACCTCTCCCTTCCCCCTTCTCCCAGTGCATCCCTTTTTCTTCCCCCTTTTACCTAGTTATTACCTAGTTATAAAAGTGCCTCTCTTACCAAGCTATTAATTTTCTTTTCATAAATTTCTTATATCACTGTAATTTCTTATCCCAATTGTTCCTCTACAACTCTTATCTCTTTTTTAACTCTTCCAGAAATTCTTGTTGGGCTTGGTTCCACATGGCATTTTTCTTTGAGATTTTCTCATAGATGTTTTCACATTGTTTTCTTTTTCTGAATTTATGTCTTAGTCTTCTCTGCCACCGTGTTGTTATTATTGTTCAGCTGTGTCCAACTCTTTGTGACCCCATTTGGGGTTTTCTTGGCAAAGATACTGGAGTGATTTGCCATTTTCTTCTCCAGCTTGTTATATAGACAAGGAACTGAGGCAAACAGGGTTGAGTGACTTGCTAATCTAAGACTGGATTTGAACTGTAGTAGATTTTTATGGTCAAATTCTTTTGTTGTTATTGTTTGTTTCCCCACTTTTCCAGTCTATTTCTTGACTTTGAACTTTATACAATGTTGGACTCTGCTTACCTCGAGTTGGAGAGCCATTGTATAAAAACTTAGGGGTTTTTGAGCTGCTATTTTCAGAGCTAATTCTGGGGGTCTGAAAGTTTTTGGTGCCTCCAAGGTGATGTGATCCTGGGAGAGGCATGATCACTGCTCTCCTGGTTTGTGTTCCTGTCTTTACCAAGGAAGGGCTCCTGGTCTCCTGTAGCTGCAAGTGCTAGCTCTGCTCTCTGCCAGAGAACTGTGACCAGGGCCTCTGCTCCTTTGTGTCTGGCCATCAGCACTTTTCTCCTCCCTTGAACTGTGACCCAAAAACGTCTGTGTTCATCCTTCATTGCAGAAGAAGACTATGCCATCAGAGAAATGATGACATGACTTGCACTTGACTTTGTTCTGAGTGAGAGAGGGCTGCACAGGTCACCAACTTCACTTCTTCTCCAGAGCCATCTGAATCCAGTGACCAGATATTCATCAGAATGACTAGAGATGACCCAGGATGAGGCAATTCGGGTTAAGTGACTTGCCCAAGGTCACACAGCTAATGAATGTCAAGTGTCTGAGGTGAGATTTGAACTCAGATCCTCCTGACTCCTGCTCTATCTACAGCACCACCTAGTTGCCCCATGTGCCATCCTACAGACTACAGAAATACCCAAGACCCAAGCTAGTATGGGAAAAATAAGGAAAGAAAGCACTGTCCTTGAGATCGAGCTGGGTGATCCTGGGCAAATCCAATCAACCTGCTAAACCCTCCCACTTCTAGATTCCAACTGACTCCACTCTCTCCCTTCCCTTACCATTTTTCTAGCTGTCCTGCTGCCACCTTATTACAATTATCAAGACTGTTAAGAGTCTCATAGTCTTCCATCTCAGAGCACTGTATGTAATAGTATCTCGTAAATGAGGAAGAGGTGAAGGAGATAGTGAGAGAGAAAAGTCAAAGTAATGTTTACTTGCTATGTTTTATCTAATCTTTTTTTTTAATTGTCCTTTCTAGTATGAGTCCCACAGGTTGCTATGTTAGAATGGTATCAGCCGCAGCAAACAGCAACAGGTGAGAAGGCCAACCCAAAATGAGAGGCCTTTCTACTGTACTCTTAAAGATTCACGCTCTGTTGCAAGAAAAAAAAAATGTAAGTTTTAGAATCTCTGAAAAAACTCTTGGCCCTGACATTTGAAATTCCAAATTTTCTTAATTCAAAGTCTTAACTGAAGACAGGGTCCAAGAAATTGAAAAGAATATTCTTACTTAGGTTCTATGACAAGAAAATAATCAGTCTATAGTACATGTAACTGAAAATTCTGTATAACTAAGGAAGGGCTCCCCATTTGTCTTTCAAAACTCTCAGAACTAAAGAAACTCATTCTTTGGAGATCAAAATTCCACAGAAAAACAATTCAAACAGTTCTAAGTAATGGACAATAGAGTTGTCAACCAGCACCAGCTGTACCCAGTGCCAGCAAAGGGTCTCCTGAAATCTTTTTCTGACCATTTGTCTGACACCCTCCCTGTCTATGGGCTGAGAGCTCCCGAAGCTGCTGATGCTGCTACTACTGAGGCAGTGTGTATAGGCTCCAGAGAAACCTCCACCAGACCTCTGCCCTGGTGTCACAGACTTCTCCTGCCTACTTTTTAAGTTTTCTTTGGCTGGAAAAATATCTCGCCCTGACGTTTTGTTGGCTCTAGTGTTTCAAAATCTGATTTAAGGTATTCTTTTTAAGTTGTTTGGGGGCAGCCTGGGGTTAGGGGAGAGGGGATATTGGGAGAGTATATCTGGGTAGCAATCCTTAATCTGCCATCTTCTACAATCTTTAAATCATTTTATGTGTTAATACCTGTTCTGAGAGAAGTTGCTTACCTAGGGTGCACTGATTTCTTTGAGGTTTCTTCCTTTTTCTATTTCTGGGATTATGATGGCTGAAAAGTACATAAGCCTTTGTAAATGACCTCATTCAATCGTTCATTAATGGCAGGAAGCATTAAGTGCCTACTATCTTTCAGGTCCTGTGGTAGGCAGTGTAAATACCAAGACAAAATCTAAATGGTCCTTTCCCTCAACTACCTTACATGTACAGAAATAATATGTAAAATAATTGGAATCTACAAAGAAACTTCTTCCAGATCTTACCCTCTAAATGAGCCTGCAAATCAATCTAATCTTCCTTGGGACAATAAAATGGGTAGGCATCATGGAGAAATAAAGGTAAAAAATGTGGAGTGAAAGAAGAGGAGAAAGGGGAGTCAAAACCTCACAGGTTAGATGTTAAACTCAAAATTGCTATGTGTCTCCACATCCTCTCCAGATTACTTTGGAATACAAATTGAATTAAATTAAATTTGAAATCAAACGGGTGGTTTTTATGTAGTGATTGGCTTTTAGCCAGGAGAAGAAAGGAGAAAAAAAGAAGTACTATAATGATTCAGAGGTGAGTGGCCCGATGGGGCTCTTAGAAATTCCTACAGTTTACAAACCCACTCCCTTTTTCTATGGATGACTTTGTGTGGTAGAAAACTAATGAATGTCACACCTAAAGCTTCAGCAAGCAGAGTTCCTCAATTAAACCTCAGGAATTATTCATGGGTGTTCCCAGGTATCCTTTTAAAATAGCCAGGTTGAAAAACACCAACCTTTTCCTTTATCTTAGGATGTTTTTCAACAGAAATAAGGCATGATTTATACATTCAGAGATACCTCCCATATATCACAATTCTCTTTTCACTTCAACTGGGTTTATATATAGCAGGTAAAGAATAGTCTCAACTATACAACAAAACCAGAAAGCCATTAATTTCATGCAATGGATAAAGTGCCAGTATCAGGTTCAAATTGCAGGTCAACCACTTACTACCCGAAGTTAAAATTTCTCTGGGCTTTGGTTTCCACATTTGTCACCCGAAGTTAAAATTTCTCTGGGCTTTGGTTTCCACATTTGTCAATTGGAAGAATTAGATTCAATTAGATCGAAGATTCTTTCAGATCTAAAACTATGAACCTATGAGGTCAAAGTGACAGTCCATAGTACTCTAAAAAATTCAAATAATGAGAGACATCATTGGAATTCGAGTGGGTCAGATTATGGAAAACCTTGAATTGTAAGGGTATGTTGGCAGGTAAGAGGTGTTTTTGATGGTAGAATGATGATGATAATCCTATTTTCCACTTAATTCTGTATGTGCAGAAAGGCTAATAATAACAACTTCACCTTATATAATTATATAATTTTATATTTTGTATTTAAATGACCCCTATTAGTGGAGGAACTTGAGTTACAAGACTGAAAATAGGAAAGAGAAAGGTTGTTATTTTGGGGCCACGTGTAATTGAATTGCCAGGATAATTGAACCAATTCCAGCTTGATTTTGTAGGTGAAGACAACCTGATAATCATAATCATTTCATCAAGTTCAGATTTCACTGGGAAGGACATTGTGGACCCTTTATATAAAATATAGCAATAGGTCACAGGATCATTTTTAAAGCTTTTTTTTTCCACTCAGAAAAGTTAAATGACTTGCCCAATACAGCTGAAATGTATTGGAGTCAGGATTCAAACCTGAATTTCAGTCAGTCAGTCTATCAGTAAATATTTGTTTAAGGGCAGCTAGGTGGTGCAGTGGATAGAGCACCAGTGCAAGAGTCAGGAGGACCTGAGTTCAAATCTCACCTCAGAAACTTGATACTCACTAGCTGTGTGACCTTGGGCAAGTCACTTAACCTCAATTGCCTCATCCTGGGTCATCTCCAGTCATCCTGATGAATATCTGGTCACCAGATTCAGATGACTCTGGAGGAGAAGTGAGGCTGGTGACCTGCACAGCCCTCCCTCACTCAAAAAACAAAGTCAAGTGCAAGTCATGTCATTATTTCTCTGATGGCATGGTCTTCTTCGGCAACAAAGGATGAACACAGGCAAATATTTGTTAAGAGCTTACCATGTGTCAAACACTATGCTAAGCACTGGAGATATCATACATACATATACATATATATGCATACACATGTATATAAATGTATGTATTATGAATGTACGTGGGAGCTCACAGTCTGATGGGAGGGGTAATATGCAAGCAACTATATATGAAGAAGCTATATACAGGATAAATTGGAAATAATCTAAGAGAAGGCACTAGGATTAAGGGGGACTGGGAAAGGCTTCCTGTAGAGGGTGTGATTTTAGCTGAGACCTGAAGGAAGAAAGAAGGTTAAGATCAATAATGAGAACATTCCAGGCATGAGGACAACAGAATCTAAGACCAATAGTCTCCTACCCACCGGCCAAAAAAATTGTCATTTCTACTTGGACCTTAAATGAAAGAAAGGACATTGAGTCCAATGCCTTTGGCAGATGAAATATGGCTAGAAATTTTCCCTTAGCTGGTATGAGGGGAAGAGGATCAAAAACTGCTTTTTGTTAAAACCTGTAAAGCTCTGGTTTTATATTGAAATATGTCCTTTAAGGCGATAGAAAGACTTCTCTTCTACAGTAAAAAAATGTTTTTTTAAAAAAAGCTTAAGATAAAAGTACCCTTTGGGGATAACATATTTGCTTAAACTCATTCATACAAATGCATCACCAATAAATCAATCAAGTGTAAATGATTGCTTTCAGACCTCTGTGTTTGTCCAAAGGAGAATGGCATCGATAAGAGCCAGAAGGGAAGAAAAGAGGTTCTCACTGGTGAAGGAAATGGGTACAAAAGAGGAAAGCTGAGAAAACTAAAGACAAACTTCATTAATTCTCTAAAATTCCCTGTGATCAGCCATGTTTATTTTCATTCATAAACCTAAAGAAACGTCGTGCATGGAGGTCATTTTTGCCATATACGGCTGGGTATACAACTGACTTAGTAATATCGCTATTGACACCATGGTCAATAACAATTTATTAAGCACCTACTTGGGGCCAAGTACTGTATTAAGGTGCTAACAATGACAGCAAAATTTTGGAGGTTTTTTTTTGTTTTTTTCTATTAATTTAGACAAATGTCTTTTAAAAGATGCTTGATTCCTGGAGGGTTTGCTCATTGAGGTATCACTCCATATTCAATCCACTTTTTTCCCATACTCTAGACCTAGTCTCTCCCTCTTCTTGTGGTTACTGGTCCATTCCTCTGCATTTTATTGTCCCTGTTTGATTTAAGCTAGTGGCTAGCAGCTATCAGAAACAAGTCCAACAGTTTGATGTAAGCAGCATAGGCAAGAATCCAAAAGTTTCTTTTCTTCTATAACCAGGTTTTCAGTTCACCTACCACAGTCCTAAACTAGATCTAGCTGTCATACTAGCCAACTTTTGTGTGTGTTCATGTTTGTGTACCCTAATGCATTAGGTCTTTGTAGGTTGCAAGCTCCCTGCTGGTTTTACTCCCCTATCATGTTCAAAAAGAAGACAGAAATGAAGTGAGGGTGGAAACACTGGGCTAATATAAAGGGTGACAGTCAGGATCATAGCAGATGATGAACTCTGATGGGAACTGGCAAAGGCAGAAGTAGATTTTGTGGCACTTTCTCCCTTATTCTACCTAGGTGGCTTCTGTGCCTCAGTTGCCCAAGGTTTGGAGGTGGCTAGCATGGATTATCTGACCATGGCAAAAAGAGATGTAACCAACACTCAGACTTCCTTGGACAGCTGACTGAGGCATGCCATGGCATACTTCCCTACCTGGTAGCTAGGAACAAGATAGTAGTATGATGATTTTCTCAATTCTTCAGGAGATTTTGGAAGTAGGATGCAATTTCCAGCTTCCATGTGGAAAGGATATGGTAGGAGTAGAAGAATGGACTTGATCCAAGTAAGAAGGAAAGCATCTAGGTGATTTGAGGTGTTTAGTAGAGAAGGTAAGGCTGAGTTTGTGGAGAACTGTTGGCAAAATTTGGCAGAAATTAGGAAAACTTGAAAACAATCTCTAGATTCAAATACTGGTCCAGACTCTACTTTCTAGGTTGCAAGAGAAGCAGCATCAAAGACAACTAGGGAGGGCATTAAAAGATTAAGTAGAATTTCAAAGGATCAAGAAGGATTAGAAAATAGAACCTGAAGAGGTAGACCCAAGAATGCTAAGAATGCAATAGACAAGACAAGGCAAGGTAAGTAAGGAAAGATAAGTGGAGTAATTAGAGGGCTGAGCACCTGAACACAGAGTGGTGGCTTGGGCAAAATGGTGAAACCAACTAGAGACTAATAGGAGTAGGTGTGGCTCTGACAGTAGAGTTGTTGAGACAAAGGAAAGGAATTTAAAGTGGGGTTGTCTGTAATATATTTTAATCAACTGCTTTAAAATGAGGTACAAACATCTACAAGTAGCTTCAAGGAACAAAGCTGAAAATGTCAACCATTATGGAAAGTCAGAAAAATTATACAGTGATTTGGCAAAGTGTGAATTTCTGCCATAGCTGAGTTACTTTTATCTGTGTTCCAAGTATAAACTGATCTCCCTCCCAGAGGGAAAGAGGAACTATTTGAAGAACACCAGAGAACGCTGCTCAGCATTCCAGGTTTTTCTTGAGATGGAAGAGTTCCTAAAGATAATAAAAGCAAGGTCTCAATTTGGAGTCAAAGGATACTGAGTCAGAATAGAAAAGAGCAAGCTAAATGGCCAGTAGCTCTTGGCTACATAGAGTTAAAAATCTGACCTTTGACACAAGCTGTGTGACCTATGCAAGTCACTTAACCTCTGACTCAGTTTCCTCAACCATAAAATGAGGATAATAATAGCACCTACCTCCTAAGAATATTTTGAGGTTGCTGTGTTTGTGTGTGTATGTTGTTGAGTTTGTGTTCACAGTGCCTGGCACATAGTAAATATTTAATAAGTGCTTTTTTTACTTCCTTCTTTCTATCAAGTTTCTGAAGAGCAAGATTTTACATAGAGGAAAATAAAGGGGGAGACAGGTGTATGAGATTAAAAACAGACTTGAAGCACCTCCAGAAGAGAAAGGACCTAGATGTTCTAAGAAAGAAGCTACTGTCCTCCAAGAATGATAAAGCAGAGCCACATAAGCCATTAAATGAGACATCACCCAATAAAAGTCAGTGGAAGAAGACAATAGTAGGAGGGGATTCTTTCCTCAAAGGTGCTGAGGCAGCTATTTGTCAATCTGATTTTGTTTTGATTGTGGAGTTTTTCTGGGCTTTTCTTTTTTGAGGGAGTTTTTGGGGGAGTTGATGAGGCAACCAGGGTGAAGTGACTTGCCCCATGTCACACAGCTAGTAAGTGCCAAGTGTCTTGAGGCTGGATTTGAACTCATGTTCTCCTGACTCCAGGTCCTCTGATTGCTGTTCTCTTCTAAGCCTGGATCTGAAACAGAAAAGAGATTCTCCCTAAACACAAAAACTGATGACAATGCTCCCCTTATGGTGACAGGTACAAATAACACTTCCAGAAGGAATCTAAAAAGTATTTCTAACAATGCTGAAGTCTTAGGCAAGAAGCTGAGGACTATAAGTGTGTTTATCTCGCTACTGTCCACTGAAGTCAAGGGATGCAGAAAAGAAAAATCTAGGCATAGTTTGATGCATGTCCTAGATTTGGGGAGAACAGAAGTCAAATGCTTCAGAGGAAAGATATGCAAGATCCCATGGGGCAAAATACTTCAAGGGAAGTGGACCTTTGAGGAATAAGAAATATTCAAAACTGAAATTCTGAAGATATTCTCTTGCTTGGGGGTCTCATCAGCTAGTCATGGTCCAATTATCTTTCTTAAGATGATACTCAAATCTATTTATCCATCCCTAACTTCTCTTTTGACCTCCAATCTCAAATCACGAGCTCTCTATTAGGCTTGTCAAACTGGATGTCACATAGACATGTCAAACTCAACAAGTCTCAAACAGAACTCATGATCTTTCCCAAAAAACTCTCCCCTCTTCCTTATGACTCTCAAGGGTACTGCCACCTTCTTACCAGGCTTGAAACCTAGGCGTCATCTTTAACTCCTCAATCATACACACACACACACACACACACACACACACACATCCATATTCAATCTGTAGTCTTGTTTCTACCTTCACAACATCTCTTCCAATTCTTCAATATAGTCAAAGAATTCTTCAATTCTCTGATTCACTGAAAATGCTTTCCTAAAAAGACATTTGAGTTGTACCTAAGAAAAATTAGGCATAACAAATTGGCTAAGAAAAGTCAAAATTTCAGACCTTACTGGGAATAAAAGGATACTACCACTTGGGGATTTTAAAGCTAACACTATTAATTTTATCTTCACTCTGTAAAGAGTCCAAGGGACATTGAGATATCAGACTAGACAGGAATAAATCCATATATTCTAGATTTCTAATGGGCTGTATTTCTTTTTTTTAATTTTATTTTTATTTTATTCAGTGTATGTGTGCTTCATCCACATATGAATGAATAATCCTCCCATACACATGAATTTATAAAAGATTAAAATTTTAGTGAGATGAGGGCTGAGCCATTTCATAAATTATAAATTTTTGTTAGAATGCACCCATACTCTTAGATTAGAAGAGCATTGGAAAATATTGAGAAAAAAGTCAAGTCTGACAAAAAAAAGAGAATACCTCAAGCCAACATGAAGAGAGTCAGACAGGGGCTTGATCAGATATAACAACATTTTGGGGGTATTTTGTTCAGATGTGTTGATGCAGCAGGAACAGGTTGAACCTAGAGCACCACCTGGTGGCTTACTTATGCCATAGCTCCCCAAGAAAGAAAACACCCTACCAGAATTCCGTTTATAAACATGTATGGTCTTAATGGCTAAACCAGGCATAGATAGAGCATGGAAGGAGAGCTATAAACCAGTGTCCTCTGAGATCTGGTGATGCTGGCCTCTTTGATTTTCCTTTCACTAGACACTCTATCTCCTGATTTCAGGCATTTCACTTAATGTCTGTTATCCCTGTTATCACATGTCTATTAAAAACTCATCTTCTGCAAAAAGCCTTTCCCTATACTCATAATGTTAATGCCTCCTCTCTGTGTGTATATGTGTTGTATGTATGTGCATATATATAGTATTGTGTATGTATACACGGAAAAGCATTTATAGATATATTTTGTACATAGTGTTTACGTGGTGTCTCCTCCATTAGTTTATAAACTCCTTGAGATTAGGCCTGCCTTTTATCTTTTTTGCACACACCCCACCCAGAACTTAACACAGTGCTTGGCACACAGGAGGCACCAATTTAATATATGTTGGCTGACTGAGTAGCTACCTTAAGCTCCCACCTCCTTCTGTTATTAACAGATGAAACATCTGTCCTGTCCATGTCAAATCTCTTTTCCTGGGACCATTCTAGTGTAATATAATCCCAGCTCTAGTTTCTATGGGTGCCCCAGAGAAGGTAATAAGCAATAGAGAAAAAGTGAGAAAGAGAGTCTGCCAAGCATACAGAGTAACAGAAGGCAGTTGACAGAATACATGTTTACAAGGTTATCCTGGCATCAGATGACTAAAAAAAATGAAGACATTTTCCTCTATTAATTACATCTTCATTTCCCATCTTCCTTCCTATCATCTATTTCTCCTTCCATGAAAGGACTGCATAGGATGGGCTGCTGCCATTGTCAGTAACTAAAATGTCTGTATGTGAGCCAGTGTTTGAAATTAAGCAAAACACTATGGACCTAATCAAATAACCAGATCACATTTTGTTCATATGTATACAGACTGTAATAATTTATGTGCACATCACATCTCCTAGAAAATAGAAAACAGTGGGACATTGAGGTAATACTTGCTGTGCAAGAGATATTTGTCTTACACACTTTCCTTTTTAATTGTCCTATTATCATCCAGCTGAAAAGAAGTTGCTGATGTCATACTCTTATGATCACTTTCTTTTTATTTCTGTTCAATAAATATAAGTTGGAGTCAGATGTAAGAAGACATTTTTTCTTCTTCTTTCTTTCCTCCTTTTTTTCTTTCTTCCTTTCTTTTTGAAATAAAAAGTAAGCATTATTTTATAACCAGAGTTTCGGTTTTAATGAATGGTGCGTAAGTTTCAATACTTTGTTCATCCTAACAGAAATGCATCTGTTAGGAAACTGATTAAAATCCCCCAAAGCCCAAGGGTTTCTGTGGTGTAAACACAGCTTGGGCTGCACAGCTTTTGGCTTTGGGACTGAGCCAAAGCTTTCCAGAATGCTGGCAGAAAACCTTCTCAGTATCTCCCCTTAGACCAAAGGGAAAAGTTGTAAACAATCCCATCAATCACTGGGAACTGGTAAGTGCTGAGAGGCATAAGTTTCAGCTACCAGTATAGAAATAAATTGATAAATTGCCATCCACCATCCCTCCAGCTGAAAATATACATACAAACACACAGACACATACACATGCATGCACACGTGCCCTTTTTTTTAACTGAAAACTTGGAAAAAATAAACTAAATCCCATAATATGACAGTACTATAAACAGGAATAAGCAGGAGAACTCATGTATCTCAAGAGTTATTATTGTTAAGTATTTCCTCAATTTTATTCATTTCAATTCAACAAACATCTCTTAACCACCTCCTAAGTATGAAGGCTATATTAGGTTCTGTAGATACAATGAGAGATACAGCACAGCTCTGATCTCAAAGTGATCACAGGCTAATAAAACGTAAAGGAATAAAACTTTTTTAAAAAATACATTCTTTGACATTTTATTAGGGTTGACTATGCAGTGAACATTACAGCTTATCCCCATCACTTGCATTCAGAGATTACCCCATCACCAAAGAGTACCCCAGACCCAAGTGATCTGTGGATGTACATTTCTAAAATCATAGCTAATGAGCCCCTACCAATTAGTTTACCTTCAAGAGTCAGGCAAATGACACAATTAGCTCAAAAGCAAAGGAATTTATTGAAATGGCATTGTAAAAGCAGTAACTGTGAAATATCTCTATCATAAACTTGGAGTACACTCTCCCATAGACACATGCCATCAATAGGAATACATACGTGCAGTGGGGAGGCAAACACCTCCAGTGATGCATGGTCCTAATCTTCTGTTCTCATTAAAAACTGACACCAAGGGAGAAAATGTGTGACTACCTTTTGTCATGGTTACTTGTCCATGTGGTGGAAGTGATGGTAAAAGTAGATATGGAAGAACCAACAGTCTTTATTCCCCTTTCCCTACCATACTTCAGACTGGTGCCCATGTCTAAACATTTATTTAATTTGCCATACGATGTATTTTTTTTACTCATCTAGTTTTACTTTTCATACATACCTGTGCTTGACCTAGATATGAGTATTTCCTTGTGGCCATTTCTTCATGATCTGAACATAGAGGAGAATGGTCCACATAGTTTTAGCTACACAAAAGGACACTGTCTAGGAAGTTTTTTCCATCCTTGTTATCAGTTAGGAAACCCAATAAACTGTCCGTTGTTGGAGAATCTTTCTAATTTGGAGTATATACTATGATCCATTTTCTACTATGATCCATTGATCTCATATTTTCTTTGAACATAGTGAGCTCTTAAAAGCAGAATTTAAAAGAGAATTCTAGGCCATTCCCCTCCCTAGATGAAAAAAGAAGCCTTTGTTGTTACGTTGTTATACCTAATGGCCAAACATATGTCAGAGTTAATCAAAATTTCTTGAAAAATACAACACAGAGATAACTTTGTTTGGCAACTACCTTATCATTAATAACTGGTGAGGTAAAAAGTAATGAGATTTATGCTTGCCCAAGGTGTTTGCTAGTTTCATGCAGAGCTCTAGTTGAAGAGAGATTTCCTGTGGATGGTGAGGTACAGACAGTACAAATGAATAATTGTGCCCAGAATCAAATGAGAGGAGAACAGATTGAACTGCTTTCAGGAAATTGCAAAACTGCTTTTAATGACACCAAATTTCTTCCAGAAATATGTACCATTTTAAAAAATACCTATACTCTACCAGTATTTTTATATGGCTTCAAGTCAAAGAATACCACAGTCACAGAAGGATTACAAATAAATATCATGCCCAGGTCAAAGGAGAGGAGCAGGATTGTGGGCATGAGCAGGCTGCACCATGTAACAGAAGGAACTCTGAAGAAGAATTAGAAGAATCAGGGAAATGTATGGTAATATGATGAGAGTGAGGAAACACCAGTTAGCTCAAGTTCTTCACTGGTATCCTAACAATAATAAGAGAAAGCAAAGGAGGTCCCCTGCACCATGAAGGGGACTACACATGGTAAATGTGCGGGAGATTGTCAACAAGGGTCACCCAGGATAGGCAGGCATGAATGGGACAGAATCCATATCTTTGAAGAAAACATTTACAACAATAAGGCACTTATTGTTGGATCCACTTGTGGATTTGGATCATATATATATGTATACGTACATATATGTATATATGTGTATATAGATCATATATGTGTGTGTATATATGTGTGTGTATATATATGTTATGTGTATGTGTGTGTGCATGTGTGTATGCAGGGTGTCCCAAAAGTCTTAGTGCAATTAATAGCACTAAGCTTTAATAGCATTGTGTTTGATAGGAAAGCTCTAAATGGCTTCCTGTTATCAATAACCGCTCATAATATGATTATATTCTATTTATCCAAGACTTACTAAACCTTTAAAGCTTTAATAGCTTAAAAATGCTCCAACTTTTGGGACACCCTGTAGTACACTACTATTATTTATTGTTCGTTCTTTTCAGTTATATCCAACTCTTCATGACTCCATTTGGGGTTTTCTTGAAAAATGTACTGGAGTGGTTTGCCATTTCCTTCACCTCCTCATTTTACAGATGAGGAAACTGAGGCAAACAAGGTTAAGCAAGTTGTCCAAGGTTCATATTGCTAATAAGTGTCTAAGGTCAGATTTGAACTCAGGGAGGAGTCTGTCTAACTCCAGACCAAGTGCTCTATCCACTCCTCTATATACTACTATTATAAATGCTAGTCATATGCATGATATTATACTATGGTATGGAGTAGGACTGGGGAGCAGGTTAAAAAGATTTATCTCTGATTAAGGGGACAATAAATAGTAAGCAATGTAATAGGTGAGTAAGTTCCAAAAAGTGCTTGGAAGGAGGGAAGAGATGTGGAAGACCTTATGTAAGAGGAGAGATTTGGACTGAGCCCAGAAGGATGGGCAATGTTTGAACTGAGAGGAAGGGGAAGAATGTTCTAGGTAAAGGGAAAAAACCATGGGCAACTGCTTCAAGGAGCAACCAGTAACGGAATGCTGTGGGGAGAGACAGTGACTAGAGCTACCTCAGTGTCATGAAGCTGGAAAGAAGGGAGAGATAAAGCTGGATAAGAACAGTGTTGATATACTGTGATGGGCCATTGGTAGCAGGAAGCCCTTGAAGCTTTTCAATCAAATATAATCATTTTAAAACCTCTCATTTTGGTTTTCTCTTGCATTCCAATTTTTACTTCCCTTCTTATTCTCTTGTTTATATATTTAATTACCTGTTCTTGATGGAAGCTGTAATAAAATTTATATATTACAATTTTTTACAAAGAAAAATTTCTCAGGACTCTATTGGACAGTATTGACCCAGGTGTCTAATAAATTCTAAATTCTATTATGTAATAACACATGTGTAATTGACTGTGAATTTTCTTCCTTTGGGGGCTAATTTATAAAATTATTATAGAATAAGCTTTTGATTGTATAAAGTACTTTAGGAACTGAAGTAAGCTTCAATAAATCCAGAACAAAGATAATAAATCCAAAAATTTATAAAAGTTTCTATTTCAGAAAGTCATTTTCATGAAAAGCAAATAAATGAAAAATATGGCAACATTATTCTGACTTTTGACCCCTTTTAGGTTTATGTGTTTTGAGGGATTACTCAAAACTTTTGGGAACAAGGGCCTACTTTCTATTAATATTGCCCTGAGGCCCTACTCTTCTTATTAATGAGATTTTTACATAACCTATTAGATGAAGATATGCTTCAGCCATGTTTTATATTACTCTCTGGCCATCATCCCAACAGCCACCTTGCCATCCCCCAGGCAAATTCTACAGCCACAGCCTACCCCACACTTTCCAATTCCAGAACCAAAATCAAATTAATCTATTTGCCGTTGCTATCGGAAAGGATATGTCGATCTAATCCTCTATGGCTCTATTTACCATCCCAGTAAATTTGCAAATGAAAATATCCGCCACCACCACCATCCCCAGCCACCACCCACCCTCAGCTACTATTCCCTTTAGGTGTATTGCCTCTCTCTATTAGCATGTAAGTTACTTGAGGACCAGGACAGCTTTTTGCTTTTGTATTTTTGTCTCCAATGCATCACATACACTAATCATTTAATATGTGGTTTTTCATCCATTTTTCATTCAAAGTCACAGAGGAGGGGACCGAAAATGGTTGAGCATATGTGCTCTTAGGTACTATTGCTTTGCTGAACAGTAGCTCTTTGTTATGAAGGAGTTCTTTGGAGAGAAGGGAGAGAGGGATTTATTGACAAAAAATAGCTATGGACAATCAATGCTTTTTTTTCAAAGAAATGAAAGGCTTAGGAGTGCGAGCTGTTCTGTATTTTGTTCTGTTTTGTGGCTCCCCATGGTCAGTTCTTGACTTGAGACCAATTTGTTGCTGTAGAACTTCTCTCCACACTTGAAAAGCTCATTCTTATTCATCCATTTTACAACTAGAATCAAGAAAGAATTATGAAAGATTATCATTCCTTGCTGTGTATATTAATCAATGCTTGGTTTTTAGCAGTGATATTCTGGCATAAATACATAAAAATTACAAGTAAATAAATTCCACATTTTATTGTCCTGATTCTGCATCATCTAAGATACTTATCTGGAATTATGTGAAAAATTCAATAAAATGTGCCTGCCCTTTGACTCAGCAATACTACTAATTAATGAGTCCATACCCCAAAAGAAATCAAAGACCAAAAGGATCCATATGTACAAAAATATGTATAGCAGATCCTTTTATAGAGGCAAAGAATTGGAAATTAAGGAGGTGCCCTTCAGTCAGTCAGTCCAATCAACTAGCATCTTTTACACATTAGTGCCTGGGACTATGCCAAGCGCTACGGACACAAAGAAACCCCTGTTCTCAAGCAGCTGATAATGTACCAACTATGAGCAAACAAGATACATACAGCATAAATTGGAGGTGGTCTCAGTGGGAAAGCAAGGAGTACTGCAAAAGATTCCCTGCAGAAGGTGGGGCTGGTGAAACTGGAAGGAAACCAGGGAAGTCAAGACAAGATGATGAGCGACAGTATTTCAGGTGGGGGAGATAGCCAATGAAAACATTCAGAGTCAGGAAATGGAATTACAAATATAGGGGAACATAGCAAGGAGGCCGGTGCCATTAGGATACAGAGAATGTGGAAAGGAATAAGGTTTTCTGGAAAGGTAGGATGGGCAAATAGCCAAAAAACTACTGTATATGAATTTGAGGGAATAACACCATATGAAATGATAAAAGGAATGAATTTAGGCAAACCCAAGAAGACTTGTATGAACTGATACAGGGGGAAGTGAGCAAAATCTGAAAAAAACAATTTGTACAATAACAATGATATAAAAAAACAACAACAACTTTGAAAGAAGTAAGGACTCTCATTAATGTAATGATCAACCATGTGGCCACAGTGATGAACAATTTAAGATCTGACAGAAAGGTAATAAACTCCAGGTTCTTGCTTTTTAAGACATATCTGATACAAGGGTTTTATTTTTCTTTCTTTCAACTTAAGGAGTAGAAATGGGAGGAAAGGTTGATGAGAGATGAGAAAGGAGAGAGAACAGGTATTTATTAAGCATCTGCTGTGTGTGAGGCACAAGCATTTTACAAATATTCTCTATGTCTGTCTCTCTCTGTGTGTCTCTCTGTGTCTCTGTCTCTCTACATCTCTGTCTCTGTCTCTCTCTGTCTCTCTACATCTCTGTCTCTGTCTCTCTCTGTATATATATATATATATATATGTCCCTCTCTCTCTCTCTCTCTCTCTCACACACACACACACACACACACACACTTATATGGAAAGTTTACTAATGGTAAGGTTTCTTTTTCTTTTTTGCCCATGAAACTCCAAATCTATTATGTACAACTTGCTTTCTTTTAAATATATAATAAAGTCATCATATAACTTTCCTTTCCCCTCCCTCCCCCCTACCCTAGAGATGTATACATTAGACATATTTGTGTGTATAAATATATGTGTGTGTGTAAATTCATACTGCACATACTTCTATTTAGCAGTTCTTTCTCTGGATGAAGATCGTATCTGCTTTCATATACAAATAGTATCTCATTTGATCCTCATAACAACCCCAGAAGGTAGAAGCCATTATTATCCCCATTTTATGGATGAGGAAACAGAGGCACACAAAGGTTAAGTAATTTGCCCAGAATCACATAGTAACTGCCTGAGGACAGATTCAAATTCAGGTTTTACTGACTCCAGTCCCAGCTCTCTATCTACTGTGCTACTAAGAAAAGAAAGGCATTAAAAAAAACAGATAGAAGAAAACAGAACAGCCATTAAGAAACAGAGACAAGCAGGTCAACCTTCAAAATAACATGTTGAATTTGTTACATACTTTTTTTAAAAAAGTTTCACAATTTCATGTACAATCATCTTTTCTGCTTTATTTTATATGTATAATGATAGGAAGGGAAGAGCTAAGCAAATTATTGTAGATGAATGTAATGGACTAGCCTTTCTTCTTCCTGCCTTTCTGTCTGTCTTATTTTGACTGTAGTCCTTCACACAGGGCAGGGCATTCATCTTCACCAATGTGGAGAGAACCCCATACAGACAGTCTTTGAAACTGGGGTTATATAGAAAAGTTGGTTTTTTTTTTAAAGAAAAGGATTAAAATACATATATTATAATATTTTCCCTCTCCCAAAATTCATGTCTGCTGATTCATGGTTAGGAATAGCTTATATTTTAGCAAAACTCAAAATAGAAATGATGCTAAAGCTTCCAAATGCAGAGGAGACATTGAATAACATTAAACTGTGTCACAGTTCTTGTTCGGAAGTTGATATACAAATTCTGAAAACACGTAATAGTCTGTCAGAAATTTGTATTCCCCGAAGATAATGTAGTTTTGGAACTTAAATAAAATAGGCACTCTATGCATCTGTCACATCTAATGGACAATACAGCATCTATTTAAAGAATGACAACAAATACTAATTTGACAAAGTTTTAACTTCACACATGTTTTGCAGATTCACTTGCCAAAGGGGTATATTCACCTCTCAAAAAGTTGTCCCTGTAGGTTACCTGGCAGTGGAAAATCAACTCAATAATGTGTTTTGACTTTCCCATGAATCAGATTTGTCATCAACCTCTCTCCTCCAGTGTCATCGGAGTCCAGTGTCAAAGACAAAGGTCAAGACAACTGCTGATGGAAGGAACAGGTGACTGGAAATAGAATATTAGTACACATTTCCAAACATTCTCTTCACCAAAGGAAAAAAAAATTAAGTTAATTCTATGAGGATAGTAAAACTCCAAGAAGCTCCAAAAATGATTTATACAATTTGTGATAGAAGTCTCTCTAGGCTTGTTATATATTACTTTCTTTCCCTCACTCTGTAGTGTAAACAGACTGACTTTCTTGGTGTTTCTCACATATAATATTCATCTCTCATCTCCTTTTCCCATGCCTTTGCTCTGCCTATTCTCTGGGCCTGAACTGTAATCCCTCTTCACTTTTACCTCTTAGAATGTCTTATTTCAAAATTTTTTGTGGTTTTTTTTTTTGTATAGACGTTTGTGCCATCTATAAGAAGCCTTTCATGACCCTCCCTCGTAGCTAGTGCCTTACCCCCAAATTACCAACAGCAGCTCCTTAAATCATTTAATCTCTCTGGGCCTCAGTTTCCTCATCTGTAAAATAAGGATGTTGAATTGAATTACCCCTAATCTCCTTTCTAAATTCCTTTTTTTTTCCTCAAGGGGAATTAGCCAACTCTGGTACCAACTGGAAGAGACAGAAAAGGAAATGTTGACGTGTCTTTGAAGGGAGTTACAGGGAAGGGATAAGAGCATGAAACGATGGCCAGAGAAGCAACTCCTTGAATCCAGGCCTCTCTTTTGGGCCAATGCTCTCACTCCACCAGTGATAAATTAGCCTTTGTCATTTGATTATTTCAGCTATGTCCAATCCTTCATGACCCTTTTGGGGGTTTTCTTGAGAAGGTACTAGAATGGTTTGCCATTTCCTTCTCCAGTCCATCTGAAAGATGAGGAAAATTAGGGAAAAGGGATGAAGTCACTTACCCAGGGTCACACAGCTTAGAAGTGTCTGAGACTGGATTTGAACATAGGTTTTCCTGCTCTGAGCCCAGGGCTCTATCCAACTACCCTTATAAATTAGCCTTAACAAGAAGCAATTGGAGATCTCTTCATAGAATAGTCACAAGAGCTTGAAAGACCTATATATTCTAGACTAGGGCTACAAAGGAATCCAATACTGAGTTGAAGATGCTATTGGTTCTACTGGGAAAATTTGTTCATCTTCCAGTGGAGAGGCAATGTTAACTAGAGACTGTCTTCAGTGACTTGGGAGTAGCTTAGCCTAAATGATAACTTTGAATAGTGTTCGAAAATTTCTGGATTCGGAACATGACACCCATGTCAGAACAGGTTCAGAGGGAACAAACTGATCCAGAAAACAGAGTGCTGTACTTAAGAATCAGGAAGACCTGAGTTCAAATCTTACCTCAGACATTTACTTAGCTGTGTGACCCTGGGCAAGTCACTCTGGCCCTCTGATCACTCTGATTGGAGAGTGGAGAGCTCCTCCCGGAATCTCCATTTAATGAGGACACTCAGATCAGCCATTTCTTCATTTCTTACCTGGAAACACTCCTCCATTATTCTCCTTCCATTCATTCCTTTTCAGCTTCCTTTGTGGGTTATCTTCCCTCATTGAGAGCACGGACTTTCTTTTTCTTGTTTGTATCCCTGGTACTTAGCACAATGCCTGGCATACAGTAGGTGCATAATATTGTTTATTTCTTGAATCTATCCCCTTTTCTCCAATCACAGAACCTCTATCCTAGTGTTTTGATTGTTAAGATGATTAGGTTTCCTTCTAATTCTAGCATTCTGCTATCCATGGTATCAGACTAAGCAATTCCTTAAGAGCTCATCCATCCCTCAGATTCTATGATTCACCCTGATTTCAGTGAGACCCAGAATACGTAATTATGAAGTCAAATGAATTCAGAATGCTTAGAGGTACCCAAAGTTATAACCATTAATTCCTTTGCAAAACTGACACCAGTTCCACAGTGCACCAAGGGTTTCCTGGGCTTGTTAAACAAATGAAGACACTTTTTTTGCATGAGCTATTCCTAAAAAAGAGATCTTGTTCTTAGAGGAAACAGTCTAAATTCAGATGGCTATAGGAGAACATTAAAAGGGAAAGGTCAGTAGAATTAGTGATTAGCAATCAGTTAGCATTAATTAATCAATTAACATTATTATCTCAATGAGATCAACTTGCTACTAATGTTAATTTTGGGTATAGAAGGAGAATTTTTTGAAACCAAGCAGATAAGGAAGCTCTGTAAAGTGCAATTCAGACAGTGTAAAAATAACAAGTAACTGTCATCACAAATACTTTTAACTGCATTCAGAGATTTATGGATGATCTCAATGAGATCCCCTTCCCCTTTAACTCTGGAAAACAGAAGAAGGTACAAAGAATCCTTCTCACGGGTACCTCTCCAAACCTTAATTGCATAAAGCAGAACAAGCTAGAGAACAACTGAAAAAAGGAAAAATACAGAATATGGAGAATTAGTATGCGATCTCACCAAACTAGAAAAAGTAACTTTCCATATGAATGAGAAATGAGAGGCTTAATGACATTTGGCTTAATTTGCAAATGCATTACCTCTGAGATATTCCTTACAAGCATATTTTTTTTTTTCAGAAAGAAAATATAGGTAGGTAACTATAAATAGTAATGCTTTACTGAAATGACTTTTTCCTCTCTTCCAAGTTCATTAATGTGGATAGTCCTTTTAATGATGTAGAATGCAACTCATTTATGCCTGCCCATCTCTTGACATGTGACCTTGATAAGTCTTCTCATAAGTTAACCACAAGAGATCCGTCCAATGTACTGGCTACCCTATTCAATTTCTCTTGACATTCTGCAGATAACTGGAAAGCACACAATGTCCCAGTCTTACCACATGATGGTTTTTTCCACTTACTTCTCTTTGATAATATCCTTTACTCTGCTTCTTCATCATAGTTCTTTTTTTGTCCTGTGTTACAGCCTGCCCCCCCACCATGTTCCCCATCATGAGTAACAGGCAGGGAGTGCTGTTCATTTTTGTAGTGTTCCATAACTTTAAACCATACAAACTAGGAGAGTATTGGCATTAAAAAGATGGGTCTTTGTTCCAGAGAGAAATCTGGGTTCATTGAAAGTTTCCTAAAGGCAATCTCCTATTGAATTTTTATCTCAATTCATCATTCATTTGTAATGTCTGTGCAAATATAATACTCCACTCCACCCTCCATTCAGTCACCAAAGTAATTATCCTAAAGGTCAAACTATGTCATTCCCTGACTCAGTAAACTCAAGTGACTTTCTGTCACCTCCAAAAGCAAATAAAAATGCTCTGTCTGACACTGATTTCATAATCTAGCCCCATTTAACTTTCCAATCATCTTACACCTTGCTCCCTGACATGTATGCTTTGATCCAGTGACAGTGTTCTCCTGGCTGTTACAAGACACCCCATTTCTCAGCTCTGGCCATGTACTCAGGCTGTCACATACCTGGAATGGAACCTCCTCAACTACACTTACCGACTTCCTTTAAAATCACATCATTTACTTTTCCCAACCCTCAATTCTAGTGCCTTCCTTCTGTTAGTTATTTCTTATTTATCCTGTATACAGTTTGTTTGTTTGTACATGTTTGCTTGTTGTCTCCTCCTTTAGATTGTAAGTTCCTCTAGGGCAGACTGTCTTTTGTCTCTTTTTGTATCACCATGCTTAGCATGGTGCCTGGAACATTATTTGCATTTAATAAATGTTGATTGATTGAATGCATCTGTAGGAGTATGTATCCATGTTTGTTTACACATACATGCACACATGTATACACACATATGTGTGCTTTGTGTATGAATTGATGGATTAGATCTAGGGGTTGTCCTCTTAATGGCATGTCATGATCTGGAAATGAATGGGCAATCTTCATCAACTTGCTTTTTCCTGTGTAAATGGTAATGACAAACTCTTTGAGTGGTTATGGATCTTATCCAGGTGTCTCTACAAAGTTCCAGGCTTTGATTTAATGAGCTCAATGTAGTCTACAGTTACAGTCCTAAGGACTGTGCTACCCCTTCAACTTAAACTGAGTTTCTCAACGATAAATTGGGCAGAAGTCTTCCTCTTTTATGCTTCACCTAATAAAAATGGTTAAGTCATCGAGCAAAGTTATCAGAATCTCTGTCTTTAAGAAAGCTTGCATAATTTGATATATCTGTGGGAGATGGCTATTGTAAGAGAGAATCCTTAAGGCTTTATCTGATCAAAAGCTTTTTAATCGTCAAGAAATAATAAACATAGGGGGATTTTATAATCTCTTCAATTTTTAATCAACTGTGTGTTGGTAAAGATACAGTCAAATGTGAACTATCACATGTGAAAGATTACTAACAGCCTACCAATAACCTCATCAGGGATGCTCTTAATGTTATTCTCAAAAATTTTCACATTCTCATGAAATTTTATATAAGAAGAAAGTAAACATAGTTGTTAATATTCCCTATCACCTTCTTTTTTCCTTGATAAGGTCTGAGATTTTTTTCTATGCCTTTTTCCGTGTCCATGCCTCAATAATTTCCCTTCCTTCACAAGATACCTCATGAAATTAATCTAAAATGCCTTCACAGGGATGTCAACCCATAGTAAGCATCTTTTCTAGGAATATTTCGCCAATTCCGACTGCATCCATTATCATTTTGGTAGCATTGGTTTGTCAGATATGAAAGAGGGATATATTTGATGGAACAAATACACAGATCAGTAAAAGGCTAGCTGAGGGCACATAAAAGGGCAGTCCCAAGTAGCACAGCCTTGTGGGGAACCATGGTAGAGTGAGCAGCATGAGGACCCTGAGCCTCTACAGGTTAGAAGCAGTCATGGAATGGATGTTAAAGCAGAGATAAGGAGAAGCCAAAGAGAAACTTTCACATTTTGAAATCTTGCCCAAGGCAGGCCTTGAACATTGATGTGGCATAAGAGAAATGGCTTTCCTCACTTACATTTCTGGCTTTAGAGAAGATAAGGTTTCTGTGGGCTGAGGAAGGAATTTCTGAGACAAGTAAATAAACTAAATTTTGTGAATTGAGTGGAAACAAAGTTGAGAGGTAGAGTCAGTGACAGGAGCACTAACTCTGGAGACAGGGGGACTGGAATCATTCAAATCCTGCCTCTAATGTTTACTACACATGTAACTGTAGGCAAACTCCAAGTCCCTGGGCCTCAGTTTCCTCATATGGAAAAGTGGGTTGAACTGGATGATTTCTAAGCCACCTTCCAGATCTGTTATACTGGGCTCTCTCCTATTCTCTCCCTATACCTTCTGTTTTGGCAATCTCATCACTTTCCATGGGCTTAACTACCATTTTCATGAAGATCACGCGCACACACACACACACACACACACACACACATATTGTAAGAAAAAATCCTTAAGGCTTTTTCTAATCAAAAGCTTTTTAATCATCAAGAAATAATAAGCAAAGGGAGATTTTATATATACATATACACACACATATTTGCTATGCGTGTGTGTGTTTATGTATAAATTGTTGTTATTCAGTCATTTTCAATCATGTCTGACTCTTTGTGACCCCATCTGGGGTTTTCTTGGCAAAGATACTAAACGGGTTTGCTACTGCCTTCTCCAGCTCATTTTACAGATGAGGAAACTAAGGTAAACAGGGTTAAATGACTTGCCCAGGGTCATACAGCTAATAAGTGTCTGAGGTCAGATTTGAACTCAGGTCTTCCTGCTCCAAGCCCAGTGCTCCATCTACTATACTACCGAGCTACCCTGAAATATATATGTATGTGTAGTGTATACATATACATGTATCAGCAAGCACCCTGACACATCCAGGAGGGCATGCAAGCACAAGTTCTTAGATCTGCTTTTCTTAAAGGAAAGCAACTTTTGAGGGGTCAACAATCTTCTTTAATCACATATACCAACAGAGAAAATAAAAGCAGAGAAATAAAGGCCAAGAGATAGGGCTTCTAACTGTCTATCCATAAGCAGTACACACATCACAGATCAGCAGACAGATTCAATTGCCTGACTATTACATACATAAATAGTTACCAGAGAGAGAAGCACCAACACCTGGGTTTTCAAAGCCAAGAGGTTTCTTAATGGCTACCCAAGGTCTCATCTGGCATATAAACCTTCTTCCAAGCCCCGAAAGCAAAACCTCACTTCAGAGAATATATATGCTTTTCAGAGCCAGAGGACATCACAAGCCTCGTGACCCAGTGCCTCATTAATTAATAAAAGGTGTGTGCCTTCCTACAAAACAAGTCTCCCAATCAAGCTTCCTTTAATGGGCTCCACCTCAGGCCTATTAATGGAGAGGAAGATGCTTAACTCTCATTAAAATTACAACATATTTATATTTATATGTGTGTATATGTGTGTATACACATATGTGTGTACACATATACACATACATACATATACAAACATGCATGCAGCCCCTCACCTGAGCTTCATTCACACATCACTAGTTGCCTATTGAACATTTTAAACTAGATGTTCCAGAGACATTCCAAAGAATTTGTATCCAAAACTGAACTCATTATCTTTATGCCAAACCCTCCTTCTTCCAGACTTTCCTATTCCTGTCAAAGACACTGCCATTCCTCTAGTCTCCCAAGGTTGTAACCTCAGCATTGTCCTGAATTGCTCTGTAACAGTAACACGGGGGGGACCTGCTACCACAGATTCTTAGACCTGCATTCGTAAAAGGAAAGGCAACTTTGGAGGGGTTAACAATCACTTTAATCGAGCACATGTATCATTTCTTTAACCAAGAACATATATCATTCACCTAGTTCAGGGAAAAAAGCACCCTGAACTTCAAAGAAACTACAGAGAAATCAAAGATCAACAGACATGGCTTCCTCTGCCTGACCATAATTCAACAGGCAGATCCAACTGTCTGACCATAGTTACCAGAGAGGAAAACACAGTCATCTGGGTTTTCAAAGCCAGGGGGCTCCTTAGTGGTTTCCTAGAGTCCTTGTCTGCCCAAACAAACACTTCCAGTCAGTAAGACCCAAAGTAATCAAATATCAACAGACATGGATTCCTCTGCCGGAATCCAGTGGACAGTCCAATAATCTGAGCATAGTTAACAGAAGAGAAGCACTGGCATCTGGGTTTTCAAAGCCTGGAGGCTCCTTCAAGTGGTTTCCCAGAGTCCTCATCTGGTACTTACTTACAGTAAGTAAACCTTCTTACAAAAACTAAACCCCAAAGTAGAGCTTCACCCTCAGAGTATTTATACCCTTTTTAGAGCCAGAGGGCATCCCAACCCTTGAGAACCAGTGTCTCATTAACAAAAGATGTGGGTTTCTTACAAATCTTCCCTAATCAAACTCCCCTTAATGGGCAGGCCCATTAATGGGTGGGAAAGATTTTCAATCATATTTACAATACAAATACATATACTGTTTCTAGTTAAAGAAACTCTGGTTTCTGTACCTTACTCCTAGTAAGCACTCTTGATTGATAAAGGTAAGATTCAATCAGTGGCACTTGATTATACTAAAACAAAAACAGCAAAAGATCCTATTTTGCTTGCATCATACCCTCACCTCCCTCATCCTACATGTCCAGCAAGTTGCCAAGTGTTACTTTACTTTCACAACATCTCTCATCTCCAACCCCTTCTCTTTCTCTCTACTAACATGGCTCCTACCTTAGTACAGGCTTTCATTATTGTCCTGCCTCAAGTCTCTTTCCACCCTTGTCCACCCTACCCTGGCTGCCAAAATCATCTTCTTCAAGCATAGATCTGACCATGGGTCTCCCTTATGGAATCAATTCAAGTGCCTTCCTATTGACTCCAAGGAAAAATATCAACTTCTCTGTATAGCTTTGAAAGCTCTTCACAGTCTGACCCTATCTTATCTTTCCAGCCTCATTGGATATAGCTCCCCTTCCCGATCTGTGGGATCTAGCCAAATTGGCCTTCTCTCCTTTCTTCACACACCACACTCTATTTCCCTTCCCCATGACTTTGGACAGACACAAAATCTCTTTGAATCTCTCTCTTCCATTAAGGCATAGCACATGTACCATCTTCTATGCAAAACTTCTGTTGATTCTTTCAATAACTAATGACCTCCCTCCAAAAAGACTGTGTATTTAAATACTGTGTGTATTTTTGTTTTTATTAACCTTATACTGTATGTTTTATATATATATATGTGTGTTTGTATGTGTGTGCATGTCTACCCATTAGTCTACCCAATAAATTATATATACATACATACACACGTATATATGTGCATATGTATATGTTTGTATGTATGCATGTGTGTATGTCTATCCATTGGTCTAGCTTTATATATATATGTATATACACATATATATACAAACACTCATATATACATATATGCACGTGCATATGTTTGTATTCATGCATGTATGTGTGTATGTATGTATGTATGTCTATATTAGTCTACCCAATAAGCTTATTGCAAGTAGGAATTGCTTCATTCTTCATATTTGTATTTCCAGTACCAAGCATCGTCCCTGGCACATGGTAAATGCTTTATAAGTGTTTGTTGATTGATCTGAGAACTAGAAGTTATGTCACGGGTAAGTACATTGAGACAAAGCCCCAATTAGTATCTTTTCTCAATCCCTTCTTCGTGTTCCGGTAAGGTTGCCTCCCATGCTTTGACTTCCTTTCTATACCTAGAGGCATTTTTCTTTATGGTCTGTCTCCTTGTCATTCTACCTTCAGTTCAAGGCTTCTCTCCTTGGTTTGACTGTCCCTCTAGTCCTAGAAGTATTTTTCTATACCTCTACATTTGTGAAAAGCTCTTCTCTAGGGTTTGGTTCCTTCTCTAGGTCTAAGAATATTTTCTTTGTATTATCCTATCAATCTATCTTCATAAAAGTTGTTAATTTCCTCTGTGGTCTTCTACCCACATTTCATGGAGAGTGGTTCTCCCTAGTTTCATTTCATTTCTAGAACTGAGACATGTTTACCATGGTCTTCTAACTGTTTCATCTTCATTGAAAACTCTTATCCATGAAAGATTGGCTTTCTACCTTGACCACAAGCAGAGTCATAACTAAGAATTCTAACACCTGGGGCAAATTCAGTTTGGAAGAGAACAAGGAGAGACAGTCAACCTCAATAGGGTGCAGATCTTCCAGGAAAAAGGATGATTCCCCAGAGAGTGTGACTCTAGCTCCTGAGGCATGGCTGATGACCCCCCAGCTCCCCTGGGAGAAGGTAGAGGGAGGGAAAGTAGCAAGTAGGTAGGGATCTAAGGAATGGGGGAAGGCATCTCCACGAGAGAAATGGCATTCTTGGGTGTGGCACAACATTGTATACAATTTGGAGGACCACAAGGTAAAGGCATGGAAAGCCAAAGATCTACAGCAGGAAAAAAAGCAGATGTTGGTGCCCTCAGAGAAAACACCTGTGACTGCACCCTAGGGACACCTCTGAGTAGAAAATTTTCTAGGAGACAGTGTAGTTCGGAACCTTCAGACCATCGATTGTTAGGTAGCATATGTGATTTTTTTTTCAAATTTTGCTGTTTCTAATGAAGTATTAACAATCAGAACATAAGAATGGACAAAGCAAAACCTAAGCTGTAGTGGATTCGCTGGCAGCTGGAAAGATTTGGGGAAGGGATAAAACAACGGCATCTCATTGGCTCTGGTGCAGCATAACTTTTCAATGGTTCTTTTTTCAGTCTAATAACCATCACCAGAGCGCTCCTCAGAAACATAAATAGGCTAACCATACTTCCCAGAATGCTGAGTAATCTTTCATTTAGAAGTCTGCCAAAAAAATTTTTCCAAGTAGTGACACTAAATACATTTATATCCAACTGTTGGAGAGCACAGAGGGGAAGAGGGAGAGATATGAGCAACAAACATCCAAGTAATTTTTAGGTTTCGATAGTACTTTATTCCATTTTTGCTAAAAGAACTTCCTACTTTAGCTTGATTACTCGACTAGTAATTGAAAGACTCAAGGGGAATTACCAAAGACAGAAAAGGAGATTGGTTGCAATAAGATGGCCATAGAAGGAGCTATCGACATAAAAATAAAGAAAGTGCCAAAATCTGACTCCAAGGGTGGTCAGATTTATGTTTTTGGAAAGGCTGCTATTTTAACAATATTTCCTGTTCTTTAGAAACTGATCCTTTTCTCTTTCGTCATTGAATTTTCCATCTGTAAAAGTGGTTACTGAAATACAGTCACATTGTATCCATAATCCGCCAGATGTACAAAATCTATATGTACTATTGATGCACACTGATGCCTTTGTAAGTTGAAAACAGATGAATGGTCCATTTTGCTAGTCAGAAAAAAGTACAGGGAGTTTGGGGTAGGTGCCATGGTGACTACAATTCAGTGATTTTGACCTCCTTGTGCTTTCCAACACATTCCATCCCGACTCCAGAATTTTTTAGTGGCTGTCCTTACATGCCTGGAATTCTCTCTTTCCTCATCTCTGCAACCTGGTTTCCCTGACTTCTTTCAAATATCAACAAAAATACCATCTCCTACCTTTCCCAGTCTCCCTTAATGCTAATTCCTTCCCTCTGTGATTACCTCTGATTTACCCTGTGTATGTCTTCTGCACATCTCTCAGATTAGATTTCAAGCTCCTTCAAGGTAAGAATAGTTTTTGCCTTTCTTTGTATCTCTATAACTTAGTACATTTCCTAGCACATAGGGAGCATTTTATAAATGCTTGTTGACTTGACTTGATTCCAATGAGCGGAGTAATTTGGCAAAGGGAGTCTTCCTGGGAAATGAATTAAACTGGGTTGAAGAGTGAGCAATAGAAGGAAAAAATTAAATAATAATATTAAATAATTTTATATAATATATAACACATAATATATATAAAATAATAAGAAATAAATAATAAAAAAGACGTTGGTAAGTAATGAAGGATTTGATTAGAAGTATCTCTGCATGAAAGGTATAGATGAAAAGACTGGTATCTTTCTGTGTTTTCCCATGTGTGTAAACTAAGCATTTGTTGGAAAAGCTCTGCAATGCCTCCCTAAAAGTAATTGTCCTAACTGAGCAGGCAAATGCATGTGCAAGACAATATTCAGAAATTGCTGCCCCCTAGTGGGGAGAATGACTTCAGCTACCACAAGGAAGTGGGTACGAGCACCTTCTCTCCTGTTCATAGCCAGTCAGGGAATTCAAGTTCAATAAATATCATAGGTTACGTTTTGATGGACTCATCCCACTATCACGTTCTACCAGTGGTATGCTAAAGGCAGCTAGAATTGGCTCGTGAGAGCCAATTGTTATATTTTCAGCATGAGCACTTATACCTTGGAATTACCAACCACTACAAACCAGAGCTTGACTTACTGCTTTGTTGATTTCTACATGTAAGAAAGTGATAAGGAAAATATTAATAATGCAGATTAAATTTAGAAGTGTGTCATGCATATGTTTTAGGAGAATTCGCTGTTCAGTGTTTACCACCACATCCCTACATACAAACAAATATGCATATTCTTAAACTTAGCAACAAATGGAAGAGTCACCAATTATGTCTATATCCCTTGTTATCTGAACACCACAAAACTGAGGTTTTTCCTGTAAAACAATATTTTTTTTCTTGTAGTACCTAGTGCCTGGCATACAGTAGGTACTTAATAAATGTTTGTTGTCTTGACCTTTATTTTTCCTAGACCTTTTCTTCCACCTACATTCCCTAACATTGCATTTGACTACGTCATCTCTAGAATCTTCTCAATTGTCTAAATCACATTGTTCTGTCCTGGATGGTCTTTTTTCATCCAACCATGCTTTATTTTGATTATCATGATCAATTCCAAGGACAAGGTACTGATATATGAATTTTCTACCTATGGAAGTAAGTAAGCTAAGTGATGGATTGAGCTAGCATTATTATACAAATAAGATTCTACAACCAATTCATCTGTAAAATGGGAATAATATAATTTCTACTTCCCATGGTTGTTGTGAGGATCAAATGAGATTTTTATGAAGGGCTTTGAAAACCTTAATGCTCTATGGATATGCTAATTATTGAGGATGATGCTATTGCTGCTACTACTACTACAAACTACAGCTATTCTAATTATAACTACCACTGGTAGTTATACTAGTACTACGACTACTACTACCAGTATCACCACCACTACCACCACCACCACCACCACTACTGCTATTACTACCACTACCAGTACCACTACCACCACCACCACCACCACTGCTACTACTACTACTACTACTACTACTACTACTACTACTACTACTACTACTACTGCTGCTGCTGCTGCTGCTGCTACTACTACTACAAAGACAGTTTCAGAGAGATATAGAGCAGACACCAACATAGTAAATTTATTCATACTGGGCCTGAATCCAAATGAGCTTACAATTCTGTAGTGAATTTTGTGTAATTAATATTTTGCATCGTTCTACTGAATACTCTTGCTTCATTAATTTCATTTTTTTCCTTTTGTTTCCTTTAGATCATTTTTTTTTCTCTTATGTATTGCTCTACATTCATTTTGATGGGCAGCTATCCACACAATGTGACACTTTCATAGAATTATTCCAATAGATATACAGGAAATTGGTTTTTTTTACCATTTTCCAGTGTAGTTTCCCTGCCTTCTTATGGTTTCACAATCATCCAAAGCCTCCAAATATCTAACGATTCAAAATATTTTTGCTTGCTTAAAGCAACAAAATCCATTAGGCCTGCAATATGTTGTGGAAATCTGTGTAGCTGTTTTATAAATATGAGGCAGATGGAAAGGTCTGTCTTTAAGCTCTTAATTCTGTTACTCTAATAGAAAAATCCTTTGAAGTAGATCAAAACATGACTTGTCAGCAGATGGATTATAACCTCTTCCCTTTCCCACACCACACTAGATCACCAAAATGTTTTTACCTAACATGAAATTCCCATTTACTTTTCAGTTTAGTATGAAAAAAATCTATGAAGGATATTATGTCTAGGTCTGCCCTCCTCCCCAACCATTTTATCCTCTTACCTATTGGTTTAGTACTACAGAAACATTTGAGTACACACACATGCACACACACACACACTGGCTTTTTATTTTAGGCAAAAGAAAACAAAAATATCAGAAGCTACCTCTGAAATAGATGCCAACAGGTCTGTAAGTCAGCCAGCAACTACTATTAAGAATCTGTCTGACATATAACCTTCTAAGACTACATAGGATACAAACCCAGGTGTGCTGGTAAATGTCTCAGGAGGAGGAGGGGTTCGGGGGGGTGGAGTATTCACAAAACACTCTTAAATTTAATCTGCATTATTAACACTTTCTTAATTCTAGACAATCAACAAAATTATTTGTTGTTCTGTAACATTCACAGATTTCCTAAGTATAAATGCTAACAGTGAAAATTGAATGATTGGGTGTCCGGCTGAAGCTGGTTCCAGCATATTCTTGATAAAAATCAGTTGTAAGCTTTTCCTTGTTTCTTTTGAATGTCTTCCCCTATTTTTCCCTCATTTGGGGTGTTCTTGGCAAAGATACTGGAATGGTTTGACATTTTCTTCTCCAGGTCATTTGACAGCTGAGAAAACTGAGACAAACAGTGACTTACCCAGGGTCACACAGCTAGTAAGTGTCTGAAACCAGATTTGAACTCATAAAGATGAATCCTCCTGACTCCAGGCCAGCACTCTTAAGTGCCCAATAATATCTCTAGTGCTTACTTTATGGTGTTGTTGTAAGAATAAAATGAGATAATACAGGCAAAGCATTGTGTGTATATGTGTGTGTGTATATATATATATATATATATATATATATATATACAAACATATGTGCATATGTATGTACATATATACAGAAAGTTGTCCTTGCAGTATTGACTTCCCCATGACAATATTTCACTTATCATATTTTTAAAGTCTAATAATTCTATTTAGTGACAATATATTTGCACTTCACAAGGGTGTTTTAATATTTTTCCCAGTCTTAGTATAAAATCTTAAAATTAAAGCTGATGAGACTGAATTTCTGAGTCAACAACGTGAATGCCCCTTAAAATTTAGAGTGGAGGAATTACAAAGACCATTAGGAACGTTTGCACATATATCCTTAATATTCAGTAATTTCTGTTAAGAAGTCAACTATCTCCCTCTTTGGTGTAATATTCCTCTTTAACCTTCCTCTAGTCAAGGTGGGGAAATGGGGTACAGGCTAGAAGACAGAATTTGCCCTGAGATTCTAAGTGGAGAGTATCTACTTAACTCACCAGTTATATTTTCCTATCTTCTGCTTTGCTAGCTTTTCCAGCTGGACTTTTAGCTTTCTAACTGGACTTGATGCTAAATAGCTTTATTTTATGGCTTTCTAGGTATAATTACATCTTCAAAGCTTATTTGTAGCTTTCTTGATGGATTTCTAGTCCTCTTGATGGGATGGTCATAACATATCTATGTTTGTGAATTTCTATTTAGATTTCTTAATTCCTTTGGTATCTTTCCCTCCTTCAGATACCTTGTATATTGATCTGTCAATACTCTCATAATTTTATCCCCTCCAGCATAGATTTTCTGTATATAGAGTGGGTCTAATCATCTGCTTTTTTCTGTATTTGTTCTTTTTAGAACCATTTCTGCCCCCCATAAGCATATATGGGACTATGATTTCATGTTCTAAGTATGGTGGCTCGATTGTTCTTGTGGGTAAAACACAGTTTTAATAATCTTTACAGAATATTTCCATTTTTTTCTTTTATGTATTATTCTCCTCCCATTTATGTCTTTAAATATCTTTATGATACTTTGCTTAATTGGATCTCTTATCAGACTTTTTTAAACTGGTTTTTAGACTCCCCAACTTCTCTCTTCTTTTTGAAACAATACTACTTTGTAATCATTGGTCATCCCTTTTCATAGTATTCTACAAAACTACTTTATATTCTAACCCAGTACTGTCTTTGATTACCATTTCTCTTTTCTTGGCAAACAAGCATAATTTTTGTTTTACTGAGGCATACTCTGAGTTCTTTTGTTCTGCTTATTGTGGCAATAGATTTACATTGGGTGAACTATATAAAATTATTATAGTTGGTGTTGATATCATTTCTGCTGTCCATTTCCCATTTTTATTGCTTATTATTCATATTAATAAATAAGCATTGAGTTGATTCTATTATATGCCATGTCTTTCTCTCATCATTGTTCTTTCTTACTTCTTACTAATCCTGATATTTATACCAACAAATCAATGGACTGACTGCACAGAGACAGATAATTCAGAAATAACTCCCACATCAATGATAAGTCTTTTCCTGTCTGTTAAAATGCAATAGTTTTCTTTGTGTGAGTGATGTTATATGGTTCTTACCATGTTCAGTATATACTGATTCTTTTCTCAAGAAAGTGTTTGTGATATAAAGGCATTAAGCATCAGTGTAATTTAGAAGCCTTTGTCTTTCTCATTCCTTTTTCTTGAACCATACTTTACCATGTATTTCTTACACTCCTCACCTTTTCCCACCTTTGCATTACACTTACCGAGTAACAGATTCTATGGCAATTTAATTGGGAGGGTCTTAATCAAATATTTTATTAATTTTGTGCCTCTTCTTCCTTAGCCACTGATGTTGGTAACTAGGCTACAAATATTTTCATGATGGTCTTATTAACATTATTGCAAAAAAATAAGCAAGAAAGAAAATATAACAACTCCCAATAGATCTTCTCTCTATCTGCACAAAATCTACATGCAAGTTATCTACAAAAAAATTGAGTACATCCTTAATAAAAAATATTAGTAAAGAATAACAACATTTTACCAAGAGATATTCAACAGTGTGCTAATCTTTACTATTTTGTCACTGATTGAGAGATGTAGATACTATAAGAAGCCACTATGCTGCTTATGTGTTAATCATGAAGAGGCCTGTCTATTTTAGGGTAAAATTCTGGCTAAAGACTCTTTTCAACAAGCTGGTTGTTTTCCATTCTTCCCTCAAAATCACTCAAAATTCCTTGAAAGACATAACAATAGCCTTGTTCAATGACCATTCTCTTCCTAAACATCAGGCTAGACATAAAACAAGGAGGTTTATGATCAACAAAAACCCTCATCACTGTGTTGGGGGAGATACAGTGTAGAGGTCAAGTAGAAGAGGGAATCTCTCTGGATGCTGAGATCCCTCAGACTCCTGTTTGTGAATGTCAGTGTGCAGGTGGTATCAAACCATGGAACACTGCAGAGCCTCCTAGAAGACATCTTAAAACCCTTAAAACAATATGGTCTGACATCTAAACAGGAAACACTAAGTGGATAGATGATATCTATTGTCCAGATTATGACATGCATTTGAATGGACAACCAAAAGAGCTCATTGGCACAGGCAATACAAGAGAGACAAGTTTTAGCCAAGGTTGAACAGGAGGAGAAGAGTAGATTGTTTTTTTTCCTAATTAAATTTATTCATTTTCAGTTTTCATCATTCAGTTCCACAAAATTTTGAATTTTAAATTTTCTCTCCATCTCCCTTCTCCCCCCAACCCAGGATAGTATGTATGCTGATTACCTTTCCTCCAATCTGCTCTCTCTTCTATCACCCATCCCTCTTATACCCTTCTTTTCTGTTTTCCTATTGGGCAAGATAGATATCTATACCCCATTGCCTATATATCTTATTTCCTAGTTGAATGTAAAAACAATTTTTAACATTCATTTTTAGAGCTTTGAGTTCCACATTCTCTCCCTCTGACCCTCCTCACCCACCCTCATTGAGAAGGCAAGCAATTCAATGTAGGTTATATGTGTGTAGTCATGCTAAGCACTTCTGTAACAGTTATATTGTAAAAGATTAATTTTATTTCTCTATCCTGTCCCACCCTCCATTTATTCTATTCTCTCCTTTGACCTGTCCCTCTACAGAAGTATATGCTTCCAATTACCCCTTCCCCCAATCTACCATCCCTTCTATTGTCCCCCCTCTCTTATCCCCTTCCCCCTGGCTCTCTTGTAGAATAAGATAAATTTCCATACCCAATTGAGTGTGTATGTTATTTCCTCCTGAAGTCAAATCTGATGAAAGTAAGGGTCACTTATTCCCTCTCACCTTCCCCCTCTTCCCCTCCATTGTAAAAACTCTTTATTGCCTCTTTTGTGTGAGGTGATATACTACATTCTACCTCTCTCTTTCTCTTTCTCCCAGTAGATTTCTCCTCTCAACACCTAAGTTTATATTTAGATATCATCCCTTCATATTCAGTTCACCCTGTGCCTTCTCTCTCTCTCTCTCCCCCCATATATGTATATATATATGTGTGTGTGTGTACACATATATATACACATATATGTACATATATATACATGTACACAGACACACATATATGTATGTACCTTAATACTCAGAAAGGTCTCATGAGTTACAAATATCATCTTTCCATGTAGGAATGTAAACATGTAAACAGTTCTACTTTATTAAGTCTCTTATGGTTTCTCTTCCCTGTTTACCTTTTCATGCTTCTCTTGATTCTTGTATTTGAAAGTCAAATTTTCTATTCAGCTCCATTCCTTTCAACAAGAATGCTTGAAAGTCCTCTATTTCATTGAAATTCCATTTTTCCCCTGAAGTATTATACTCAGTTTTGTTGAGTAGGTGATTCTTGATTTTAATCCTACCTCCTTTGACCTCTGGAATATCATATTCCAAACTCTCTGATCTCTTAGGGTAGAAGCTGCTAAATCTTGTGTTATCCTGCTTGTATTTCCACAATACTAGAATTTTTTCTTTCTGGCTGCTTGTAATATTTTCTCCTTGACTTAGGAACTCTGGAATTTTGTTACAATATTTCTAGCAGTTTTCCTTTGGGATCTCTTCAAGGAGATGATCAGTGTATTTTTTCCATTTCTATTTTTGAATAGTAGGGCAGTTTTCCTTGATAATTTCTTGAAAGATGATATCTAGGCTCTTCTTTTGATCATAGCTTTCAGGTAGTCCCATAATTTTTAAATTATCTCTCCTGGATCCATTTTCCAGGTCAGTTATTTTTCCAATGATACTTCACTTTGTCTTCTAGTTTTTTCATTCTTTTGGTTTTGTTTTATAATTTCTCAGTTTCTCATAAAGTCATTAGCTGCCATTTGCTGTATTCTGATTTTTAATGAATTATTCCCTTCAGTGAGCTTTTGGACCTCTTTTTTCCTTTTGAGTCATTTTGATTTTTAAGGCATTCTTCTCCTCATTGGCTTTTTTTTTTATTCTTTTGTCTTTTGGCTTAGTCTATTTTTAAAGATGTTATTTTCTTCAGCATTCTTCTGGGCAAGCTGTTGATTCATTCTTCATGACTTTCTTGCATCACTTTCATTTCTCTTCCTAATTTTTCCTCTTCTTCTCTTACTTAATTTTCAAAATCCTTTTTCAGCTTTTTCATGACTTGAGACCAATTCACATTTTTTTCGAGGCTTTTGATGCAGGAGCCTTAACCATGTTGTCTTCTTCTGGTTGTATGCTTTGATCTCCCTCATAAGGCATAAGAAAATATCTTTTCACCAAGGAAGTAAGAATCTATAGTCTGTTGTTGGGTTTTTTTTTCCCATTTGCTCATTTTCCCAGACCATTACTTAACTTTTGAGCTCTTTGTTAAGTGGAGGGTTCCGAAAGTAGCTGCTGCTTTGGCAGCCACTGCCATTGTCCCAGGACATGAACCTGAACTTTCCAGATAACTCTCCACTTTCCATTAGCAACTCTGCTTGATTTGGACTCCACAGAACATCATGCTTCCTCAATGGGTACACCCTCATCCCCTAACACCACTAACACCACCATTTTTCAGCTTCCTTTGGTGTGTTGTCCTCCTTCTTTAGATGCTAAGCCCTTTGAGAGCAGGGAATGTCTTTCTTTTTCTTATTTGTAACCCTAGTGCTTAGCAAAGTGCTTGGCACATAGTAGTAAGTAATTCATAAATATTTATTGAATTGAAATTATTGCAATTTTACAGTTAATAAAAATGAGATAGACAAGTGACTTACCCAGGGTCACACAGCTAATAATTATCTGAGACCATATTTGAGCTCAGATCTTCCCAACTCCAGGCACAGTGCTTTGTTCAATGCACCACCAGCTGCCTCAAAAAAAAACAAAAATTGACCAGGGAGCTCAGTGTTCTCATGGGGAAATGCAATAATGAAACTGCTTAAACTTTGCCTATCACCAGCCATTTTGTAGCTGCTCCATAGACCAACAGCAATTTTTTTCTGTTATATCTTGACACTCCCTCTTCTGCCAACTCAATCACAGTTACAGTCTGTGGCAGTGGTATCCGAGAGGACTATCTTTCACACATGCTCCTGAATTTCCCAACAACATTGCCTCTAAAGAGACCTCCTCATCTCCCTCCCTTAGGAATGGGGAAGGGCCAAGTCTTCCAAAGAATAGTAAATAAATACTGGACAGCAGCATTCAACATCCTACTACAGATGTCCTCAGGGATGATGTATGATAGAAAAAGAAGATAGACTGGCCTCATGGCAAAGGCAAAGGATGGCAGATGGATACCCTTATAATGTCAGCAGAAATCAAGAAAGGCCTCCAGAATGTTGGGTAGATCCCCTTTGGTGAATTTATGGAGACATAAACAGACATCACATTTAGATTAGAACTGCATCACTGAAGAGAATTCCCAAAGCTGAGTTCACAGATCCATAGGAGTGTTTGACACTTAGGTTGCTAGTACTTTAATTATAAAGTATAAAGTATGTTCAGCTTTCAGCTAGGTTTCTAGCTTTCCCTCTTCTGGGTACCATTCCACTTAAGTGTATAGTTTTCCAGGTAGAATTTTTTCCTATCTATTTATACTTGTGATTTTCTACTCAGATTTCTAGACAATACACTGATTTGTGACTTTAAACTAGATTTCTAGCTTTTAGCTCATTGTAGTCTTCCAGATGATTGTCAGCTTTCTAATTGGATGTGTTGCTATCTAGCTGTATTCATTCCTTTCTAGCTAGATTTCCATCTTTGTCATTTATTCGTAACATTCCAGCTGGATTTCTTGCTTTCTTGATGACCTCATCACTATATAAAAATATATTTCTGGCTCACACAGGATAAGATGTGGTTGTGATTGGTACTGCTAGAAAAGAGACCACAGATCCTTCAGAACAGAAGTATATCCACTCCTATTGTGTTAACAGGAGCTCTAGAAAACAAATAGAATTGAATTTTCTTCTCATAAGCTTTGCTTTGAAGGACTTGATCAATGGTGATGAGAACAATATGGTTAGGGTCTGTCTTAGCTGTAATTATGTTGTGCTGATGTCTTATTAATACTAACCCTCAGCTTGATGGAAAATAACAAATAGGATTTATCCTTCCCATTCTACTGCATTAACAATACTAGAGTTTGGGCCTGCAGCAACTCTGCCAAAATAATGATTGATATTGGTTGGAAAACCCCATGCCCTGCGTCTGTATTATTAATGCTGTTCTCACTTACTATTTGTGTGATTTCTTCCCTAATTTCCCTTTCTCTGCATTTGAGAATATAAATATATGGAAGCCATGGATATGAAAATGTGAATGAAATATGTATGAGAAATTTGTGTATAAATATGTATATTGGAATGGGCATGCTATGTTAAGAATTCACATCAAGATATCTCCAACTATGCCTTTATGATTGGTTTTTTATCCTTATATCTAGTAACTCTGTATGAAAATATGCCGGTCTTTTATCTTCTGCTTGCCTTGCCTTATTTTCCTTGTGTGCTCCAGTAGACACTGGAAGGTAAATTATTATGAAGCTGCTTTAATGTTTTTAAGACTGGTTCTCATCTTCTCATCCAAGCTGGATGAACAGGAGCTATTTACAAACTCAATCGCCTTAGCAATTAGCATAGGAGTCTTAACCTGCTCCATTTCTGACCTGAGTTGGTTTTCCTCTGTTTTTAGACAGTGTGATCCTCCTCCTGCTCCCAGGGGCTCATCATATTGATGATTGACACCCCATGTGCGTAACCCACTATAACTGAGACTGATAAGTTCAAGAGATGCACTAGTTTCAGTAGGTAGGATTATAGGCACACACCACCAGCCCAGCAATAAATTATTTTTTAATTTTATTATAAAATAAGAAAAAATTAAATTGTATTATCTTTTTCAAATTGGTCAAAAAACACAGATAAAGTGTTGTTACTTGTGGAAAAATTTCCTCATGATTTAGTTACAGTTACTTCAAGCAATAAGCATTTACTAAATACCTACTATGTGATGGGCACTGTGTTAAACACTGACTTTCTCCTAAAATAAATACTTTGTTTTACATGCCCAAAAGTAGCTTGATTTTTGCTAAGTAAAGAATTCAAAATTTCATATCTAAATTCATAAGGTCATGTCCTATATATCTCAAGGACCCTAAGAGGTAAGCAACCTACTGCAGCCTTTTGTGGTCTGACTCACACCACAACCAAGTCTTCATCTGGATACTTGTTGCATTGATAGATCTAGGGACAAACAGATAGGGGATTAGAGTAATGGGAGGAGGCAGGAAGAGATAAGGAAGCACAAGCCAAGTCAAATGGAGCGGGGAAAGAAGCTCAGAATGTAAAGAAAAAACCATGTGCCCAGGACTCAGAAACATAGGGAAAGAAGGCAGGTTGAAAATTGTGAGGAAAAAAAAAAAAGTTGAATGCTTCTGAATGGGATCATCATGAATTGGCATGCACACCATGATGGTTTTGCATCACAAAGCACCTATCATGTGCCAAATCTGGGAAATAAAATATAGGGCTTCTCTCCCAATAAACAAATAAGCTTTTCCAAAACTGTTTCTTTTCAAGATACAAAAGAGCTGGACTGGCAGAAGAAAAACACGGAAGCAGGACCAGGAGTAGCCCTGCCAAGGGTTGCTGAACTCCTGTGAAGATATTAACTAGACAACCAGAAATCAGAGGTAGCCCCATTTCTGAGAGATGGCTGCACAGCCTGGTTGTACTGTTAGGGGTATTACCTCACTCTAAGTGAGTACCTGCAAAGACCTTGGCCTAAAGGGCCCAAGGTCTCCCAGTGCATCCTGGGTCATCTCCAGTCATCCTGATGAATATCTGGTCACTGGATTCAGATGGCTCCTCCCTCACTCAAGACAAAGTCAAGTGCAAGTCATGTCATCATTTCTCTGATGGCATGGTCTTCTTCAGCAACAAAAGACGAACACAAAACAAGCTGTTAGGGGCAAAGCAAAAGTGAATGAATGAGTGAATTAGATCCCCTCCCTCTTGTCCAGAATGTCTGGCTGCTGCCAAGAGAAAGAAATGAAAGAGGAGGGAAATGTCAATCCACACACTTAGGGGTCATCTTTGAGACGACTCTGTGGTATCTTTACATCTTTTATGTGTTCATCTCACCGACATGGAGAGTAGTCTGATCATCACCCATGCTTCCAAAGCTCTAAAGACATTCATGAAACAATTTTTGAAAAGCTTATTTGTTTATTGGGAGAGAAGTTTTGGGGTCCCTTCTGAAAAAGTAAGAATTATTTTTGAAACCTAAAATGTAGGCTTAAATTAGCCTGATCATTTTTAATAGTTATTATGTTAGAGTCTCTATGCAGGCATCTAAAGAATTTGTAATTTAAAAAAAATCACTTTCCACAAGGTTCCTTTCACAATTCTGTGAAATAGGATCATTTACCAGATCTTCTAAAAATCTTATCTCATAAACAAAATGAGACTAAAATGTGTTTTGATTTACTAACAGGTTATGTTTTTAAAGTCACCTGTTAATACAATAGTCCAATGTCTGATTAAACTTAAAAACACAACCTACTATGGAAAAGAGTCTCAGTTTTACAAGCGCCTAGGGAAAAACTAGAATCTACTTTGGGAGAAAGTAGATGTACACCATTATCATACACATATGTCACTATAAGCTACAAATATATACATGGCCTAATTAGGGGTCACATCAGGAAAGATAGAGGAGGATAAAAGATATCTTTTAGAGCTCAGGTTTAGTAGAGAATGTGTAATCAAACATGGAAGAGAAGAAATAAGACAAAATATACAGTCCCACTGACAAAATGGAAAATTCCACTTAATGAAAAATTAAAACTTTTGCACACACAAAATCAATGCAACTAGAATAAAAAGAAAAGCTGTCAAGTAGAAAAAAAATCTTGCCTTCAGAGACCTCTGGCAAAATTCTGATATCCAAAATCAAATATACATAGACAAACAGCTAGGTAGATATATAGATTATAGATGTAAATAGATAGATGCACAAACATATTTGTGTATTTGTGTGTGTATGAAACAAATACATATGACCAAGAGCCTCTCCCTAATAAGTATGTAACAGTAATAATAAGTATTAATAGTATTTATATAGCACCTACTACGCAATTGCACTACCCTATTTTGGTAGAAGTTCCTCATCTAAACTCCCTATATTAAGGAAAACATGCGTTCTTTTTTAAAAAGTAGATAAGGCTGATAAAGATAAAAGACATTACTCTCTCCATTTTGCAAGTGAGAAAATTGGGGGTCAGAGAAGTTAAGTAACCTACCCAAGGTCATAGAGCCAGTAAATGGAATATTCAAGTCAATATCTTCTAATCCAAAGTCTAATGTTCTTTTGGAATTATTTGCTGCTAACTATAATATAAAACTTAAACATCATTATATTTCCATGGGAAAAACGTAACCCAAGTACTAAGTAGGAGTTACAGTAACACATTTCCCCCACTCTCTACCCCAAGCCCCCTGTGGCCCTGCCCCACAGAATAGGATAACTTCAACCTCCAGTCAATAGGAGATTTAACCAACTCTAAGTCACTAAGTGGCTGTTCTTGTGTTCCCTGGAAACAAGGAATAATCTTAGAAAAAACTAGATGGTGCATTGGATAGAGTACTGGACCATGATGAGTCAAGAAGACCTGAATTCAAATCTGTCTTCAGATATTTCCTAGTTGTGTGACCCTGGTTAGGTCATTTAACCTCCATCTGCTTCAGTGTCTTCAAGTGTAAAATAGGTATAATAACAACACCTACTTTCCAGCATTGTTGAAAGGGTCAAATGAGATGTTTGCAAAGTACTTAGCACAGTGTCTGACACATAACAGATACATGTTTTTAATAAATGCTTATCCGGGGCGGAGCCAAGATGGTGAAGTAGAAAGACGCACATACACACAGCTCCGAACCCACAAACCACAGAACGGCTAGAGGGGACCAACCTAGGGCGAATTCTGCACCCAGAGACCACGGAATATTGGAGCAAGGGAGATTTCTGTTCCAGAGAGACCTCCAAACCTCTCGCGGGGGGTTCTTCGCGCCGTGGACTGGGCGCTGGGACGGGGAGCAGAGGGCAGCCCTGCCGCGGCAGCAACACCGTGAGGAAACGATCCGAGCGGGCTACGGGGACGGGATCTCCAGCGGCCATGCGGGTCCCTCCACCCACAGAGGGACCTGCAAACCTCTCGCAAAAGGTCCGTCGCACTGCAGACGCGGAGCCCAGCCTGGACCTGCGACGGCGGTGGCTGCGGCTCCGAGAGGTACAGATCCGAGAAGGCTCCAGAGACGGGATCTCCAGCGGTGGCACAAGCCCCCCCACCAACAGGTGACTGACGGGGATAGGTGAGAGAGTGTCTTTGGCGGGTCGAGAGGGGAGTGGGGTGCCCCCATGGCTCAGGCCCCCCCAGGAGATAGAAGCTGAGAGGCGGCTGCAGACAGGGGCTCCCCAAACGGGCGGGAGCCTGGATCCATTGTGGAAGGTCTGTGCATAAACCCCCAGAGGGAACTGAGCCAGAGAGGCGGCCCTGCCCCTGACCACCTGAACTTAATTCTCACACTGAATAACAGCCCTGCCCCTGCCAAAAATCCTAAGGCGGGAAGCAGCATTTGAATCTCAGTTCCCAAACACTGGCTGGGAGGACTAGGAAGCGAGGAGGGTGTGAGGAGAGCATTCAGAGGTCAGGTCACTGGCTGGGGAGAATGCCCAGAAAAGGGAAAAGAGATAAAACTATTGAAGGGTACTTTATCGGAGAAAAGACACTTCCTCCCTTCCTTTCTGATGGGGAGGAACAATGCTTGCCATTAGGCAAAGACACAGAAATCGAGGATTCTGTGTCCCAGCCCACCCAATGGGCTCGGGCCATGGAAGAGCTCAAGAGGAATTTTGAAAATCAAGTTAGAGAGGTGGAGGAAAGACTGGGAAGAGAAATGAGAGGGATGAGGGAAAAGCATGAAAAGCAGATCAGCTCCCTGCTAAAGGAGAACCAAAAAAATCTTGAAGAAATTGGCACCTTGAGAACTAGCCTAACTCAGTTGGCAAGGAGGTGCAAGGGGCCAATGAGGAGAAGAATGCTTTCAAAAGCAGAATTAACCAAATGGAAAAGGAGATTCAAAAGCTCACTGAAGAAAATAGATCTTTCAAAACTGGAATGGTACAGATGGACGCTAAGGACTTTATGAGAAAGATAGATATCACAGAACATAGCGTGCAGATTCGAAAAATGGAAGATAATGTGAAATATCTTATTGGAAAAACAACTGACCTGGAAAATAGAACCCGGAGAGACAATGTAAAAATTCTGGGACTACCTGAAAACCATGATCAAAAGAAGAGCCTAGACATCATCTTCCATGAAATTATCAAGGAAAACTGCCCTGAGATTCTAGAACCAGAGGGCAAAATAAATATTCAAGGAATCCGCAGAACACCGCATGAAAGAGATCCAAAAAGAGAAACTCCTAGGAGCATTGTGGCCAAATTCCAGAATTCCCAGGTGAAAGAGAAAATATTGCAAGCAGCTAGAAAGAAACAATTCAAGTATTGTGGAAATACAATCAGGATAACACAAGATCTAGCTCCCTCTACATTAAGGGATCGAAGGGAATGGAATAGGATATTCCAGAAGTCAAAGGAACTAGGACTAAAACCAAGAATCACCTACCCAGCAAAACTGAGTATAATACTTCAGGAGAAAAAATGGTCTTTCAATGAAATAGAGGATTTTCAAATTTTCCTGATGAAAAGACCAGAGCTGAAAAGAAAATTTGACTTTCTAACACAAGAATGAAGAGAACCATGAAAAGGTGAACAGCAAAGAGAAGTCATAAGGGACTTACTAAAGTTGAACTGTTTACATTCCTACATGGAAAGACAATATTTGTAACTCTTGAAACATTTCAGTATCTGGGTACTGGGTGGGAGTACACACACACACACAGGCACACACGCACACATACATAGAGACAGAGTGAATTGAAGAGGATGGGATCATATCTTAAAAAAAAATGAAATCAAGCAATGAGAGAGAAATATTGGGAGGAGAAAGGGAGAAGTTATATGGGGCAAATTATCTCTCATAAAAGAGGCAAGCAAAAGACTTATTAGTGGTGGGATAAAGAGGGGAGGCAAGAGAAAAACATGAGGTCTACTCTCATCACATTCCACTAAAGGAAAGAATATAATGCACACTCATTTTGATAGGAAAACCTATCTCATAATACAGGAGAGTGGGGGACAGGGGCACAAGCAGGGTGGGGGGGGAGGATGAAGGGGAGGGCATGGGGAGGAGAATGCAATCCGAGGTCAACACTCATGGGGAGGGAAAGGACCATAAGAAAATAGAAGTAATGGGGGACAGGATAGGATGGAGGGAAATATAGTTAGTCCTATACAACACAACTAGTATGGAAATCATTTGCAAAACTAAACAGATTTGGCCTATATTGAATTGCTTGTCTTCCAAGGGGAAGGGGTGGAGAGGGAGGGAGCTAAAGAAGTTGGAACTCAAAGTGTTAGGACCAAATATAATGTTCTTACCACTGGGTAACAAGAAATACAGGTTAAGGGGTCAAGAAAGCTATCTGGCCCTACAGGACAAAAGAGAAGACGGAGACATGGACAGGGAGAGAAGATAGAGGAGAGAGCAGATTGGTCACAGGGGCAATTAGAATGCTTGGGTTTGGGGGGGGGAGGGGATAAAAGGGGAGAAAATTTGTAACCCAAAATTTTGTGAAAATAAATGTTAAAAAAAAAAATAAATGCTTATCCTTTCTTCCTTGGCCAGTGATTCCAGGAAAGCTGGGTTATGGAAGAGTCAGGGAAAGCCTGAAGTTGGGGTTTCATGAAAGAAGATGGAAACTGTGTAGGAAGAAAAGATATAAGACTTGAAGGAATTGGAAGAAGGCAGGAGCTAAAAGAAATAGTGAGAAATAACAGTGGAAAGGGTCTGACCTCTACTTCTTCCTTTTGTGCTGTCTTCTAACTTCTATTCTCTTTTCCTTCACAGTTGCCGATAAGAAAACCATTGGAGTGGGGGAACTCAGGAGGTCAGAGAGAGCTGCAGTGGGAATGTGGAAAACAAATAGGATATACAAAGGAAAGAAGAGGGGTGAGAAGCAACTATAAGAGGATTATTTTCTTTCCCTCATCCCTCATCTTTCCCTAGCTGCAAATTAAAATGGTGGTACACAATGATGCCAAAGACATCAGGGACAGTGGGGAAGGTTTAATCTCCCTTACTTCTTTTCCTTACATCTGTCTTTAGACTTTCCCTTCTTCTTCAGTACCAACCTACCACCACAGACCTGATAGCAAATACTTGGGCAAGATGAAAAGTAGTGACCAAGACTAGGAGATCCCAGTCTCTATAAAGTCTGCAGCAGGGAAGAAGAGTGAAAAAAGGAAAGGTATATTCAGTGGCAGGAGATTTGCAGATATAATTCAAATGTAACCCAGAACTCTACACGATCATGGAGTCCCTGAAAACTATACCAAGTTCAAACCATAATTTAGGTCAACATAGTCAAAACAATGAACTCATGAGCCTTCACTCATGATTCTTTTACCAGACCAACTGTCCACAGGCACGTTAGTTCAAAGCAAAGGGCATTTACTTGAAATAAAAGACAAAGTAAACAATAAAGTGAATCCTTCCCAGCCCCCATTCCCAATATCTTCTGAAAGAAATACTCCTCCATATTGCATCAGGAGAAACTATAATATTGTGAGTGTAAGTCATTCGCAATAAAGTATCTCCAGCACCATTAAGGGTGCTTGGTCTTGGCATTAGCCATTGAGTCTTTGTTTCTTTCTCAGCCACCTTTACGCTACAATGAGAAGGGAAACGGAGTTAACTAATGAATTAGCATCATGGCTCATAGTTTATACTGCTCTAGCTAATCTAATGCCTCTTTATCCTTAACCAGATAAGGGCAAGGTAAGAGCAACAGGTGCCTAATAACCAGCCATTCTGCCCTCCATCTGCTCTAAATTGGCAGCCACAGTTGGCCTTAACCAAGTGCTTCCACCAGACATCTTAGGATGTAGTTTCCCAGATCCATTTCACAGCAATCTAAAACAGCACACATCTTCCCAGTGTGACACAAAGGAAAGGAGTGGTAACTATCCATTCAACAACATTCTGCTCTATGAAGATTCCTTTCATAAATTGATTTGTTAACAGATGACCACTGAGATACCTTCCAACTTTCAAATTCGTTCAAATTTCAAAAACATATAAAGTGTGCCAGAGACTATATTGAACAACTCTTGAATTTAGAATACAAAATAAGGAGTCAAGAAACCTGGATTCTTGTTCCAGCTCTAAAAGTCTCCAGATTTTCCCTAGAGGACGTCATTTAGCCATTATGGGCCCCTGTTTCTTCATGTGTAAAATGAGGGGACTGGATTAGATGATTTCCAAGGTGCTAACTCCAATATGAAATACTGCCTTTTGTCACTACTTAAAACTGGAATGGGAAATAGCGCCTCACTTTCTGGCAACTAGGAATAAATCAGCGGTATAGTTCTATATGTGGGGAGCTGGATATTCTTCCTCCCTTTTATAGAAATCTTGATACCCTGAGTAGTTGAAAAGATGTATCAATTGATCAACCAAACCACCTTAGACTAAGTGTTAAAGGTCTTCAAAACCCATTTATTTAACTGAAATGATTCCAGACAAGAGGTCTATTTCAACTGGCTATAGGATTTTGTTCTACCCTCTGGATCTAGGATAAAATCATCAAGTTAGCTGGAGTAAGAATCTTTTCTAGAAATTGGAACGTGTGGATTTTTGGCACAGAAAGAACGCCTGAGGGTAAAGGGAGAGAGGAGAAGCTTTGGATTCAACCTTACCCAGGGTTCCTTCCCTTGCCCCATCTTGACCAGAAGGGGACTTTTGTGAGAAGACCAGAGTTCCCCTGTTTCCAACCACAGAATTCCTAAATGTCTACCGGTGGAACTTGATTGGCCCCTATCTTCCTTGGCTCAGTTTCCTAGTCACCTAATAGTAATAAAAAGTCCCACCCACATGAAGTAGGAGCCTCTCTGACTTGGAGTCTATCTGAAGATCACACAAGTCAGGATAGCTTACTCTGATGGCCAGGAGGGTTTCCTTTAACTGTTCAATGACTTGTGAGAACCTCATTTTGCCCCAACATTGACTCAAAGTGAGGGGTGATGGCGTTACATCTGCCTATAATAACATTCCAGCTTCAAAGCATCTGGAAGATGTTGTACTTCTCATCAGTGTGTTCAATTGCATCCCCAGATCAGCTGGCAGCAGCGCCTGCATCATAAGGAGCCAAGGACAGAGTGAACTTATGACTCCACAAAGAGCCCAGGAAAAATACTGTGCCTAAGGGGGAAACACCCCACTAATGGGGGCAAAGGACCCTGAAAACAAGTGTTGTTTTCTGTGGACACTGTATGCATTCATGAGATAGCTTGCCACAAACTTTGGTAGAGAGAATTTTATATCAACTGGCCTTTTCTTAATATATTTTCCCCCCATTACATATTAAAACAATTTTTCTTTACTATTTGAGTTTTTTTAAAGTTTTGAGTTCCAAATTCCATCCCTCCCTCCCCTTCTCACACCCTGAGATGGTAAGCAATCAGATATAGGTTATACGCATGCGGTCATGTAAAACATTTCCATATTAGTCATTTTTGTACCAACTATTCTAGTAAATGCACCTCTCTAAAAACTACCTAAGACTGGCTGACCAAATTGATTCTCAACTGAAAATCTTGAGGAAGGAGGGATTAGAGGGGACACATTAATGGGGGCTCAAGCCAAAGGGACTTGAGAAAGCTACCTCATTGCTCCCACAGCCCTGAAGGGAAAATGTAACCAGCCTAGATCTGAGAACCTGATTCCTCTGTGAGAGGGGGAGTTGGATAAGAAGGCCTCAGAGCATATGTGGGCTACATTCTACAGCAAGTTTTACTCATAGGCAAGTTATATACCTCTAAAATTCAGGGTATCTACATACATAGACAAGGATTCAAAGTACACACACACACACACACACACACACACACACACACACACGTGTGTGTGTGTGTCTCTGTCTCTTTCCCTTTCCCTCTCTCTCTTAAGAGGGGGTTTTCAGTTTTAAAGCACCAAATAGCTAGTTTGATTAAACTTCTCATTTTTCAAATGCTTCTTTTGGCATTTCCCTCCACCCCCATTAGTCACAGGGAACTTCAGGGAGTTCTCATTTCCTTGGTTTACCTGCTCCCTCAGTGATAGAGATCACAAGCCCTATATAATATAGTAGGCAGTGTTTAAGAGTTGCAGTGGCTGAAAAATTCATCATTCTGCATCCAAGATGATGCAGAGCCTCTTCAAATTTGGCTCAGCTGATCTGCAGAAAATAGATCTGCAGTTCTTCTATGGGCTCACAATCAAGCTCATAATTTGGAAATGTAGACTGAACCCCCAGGGCTATGCCACAATGCAGCAGAATAGGATGTTAGTGAGTCTTAACTGCCATATCTTGATGAGAGAATTATTACCAACTTTTCTTACAGGAACATGATACTTATAAGACATTCTAATCCATGGTTCTTGGGCACTTCAGGGGGGCAATTTGATGGTTAAGAAGATTCCTCCTTAGAAGCTTCTTCTTTTGGGGTATTAGAACAGAAAGTAAATATGTGGTCAGAAAAGGCAATTTGAAATTCCTATGCTACAAATGGTAATAATAATGACAATTATTATATATTGCTTTAAGATTCGAAAATCTTTATATGTATATGTATATGTGTGTATGTAGATATAGTTACATTTGATCTTCCCAATAACCCTGTGAGATAGGTGTAATTGTTATCCCATTTTATAGATGAAGAAATAGAAGCTGAGTCTATCACTAGGATATGCTAAGATCACACAGCTAATAAATGTCTGACATAGGATTTGAACTCAGATCTTTATGAATCAGCATCCAACTCTGCCCACTTAACTGCAAATAACCAACAAGACAGTTTTTGGCAAAAATTGCACATTCAACAGATAACACTAAGCAACAAGGATATTAAGAAAAGCAAAAAAATAAAATATAACAAAAACAAAAAACCAGTCCCTGATCTTAAGGAGTCTAATGAGGGAGATAATACATATAATCATGGATATAAGATATTTACAAGCATAATATATATAATCTAATATAGATATATAAGATTTTATGTGCATATATGTATATACGTGTGTGTTTATATATATGTATATATGTGTGTGTGTGTATATATATACATATATATGTATATATAGAGAGAGAGGAGATAATCTCAGAAAGAAGACAGTAAAATTAAGAAGAACCAAGAAAGACTTCTTGCAGAAGCTGGGACTTTAGCAGAGACTTGAAAGAAGTCAGAGGGTAAAGATGAGGCAGGAGAGAGCTCCAGATATCAGGCAGAACAGCCAGTAAAAAGGCCTAGACTTGGTAAATGGAATATCTTATATGAGGACCAGCAAGGAGGTGTAATATTAATAGGATTTTAGATCTTCCCCACCCATTAATAGGCCTCAGACAGATCCCATTAAGGGAAGCTTGATTAGAGGAGGCTTGCTTGTAGGAAGACTTTCACACCTTTCGCTAATTTCTAATTAGGCACTGAGTCAAGAGAGTTGTGATGCCTTCTGGCTCTGAGAAGTATATATATACTCTGAGATGAGGTTTTGATTTGGGGGTTCATTTATGAGAAGGACCTTGTGATTCCCTGGCCAAGAGCCTGAGTAGTCATATGTTCAGACCCTACTACCCCCCAACTGCTCTGATGTAAAGGCTCTCTTGATCCAAGGTTGTATAGAAAGTGTATAGCAGTATTGCTTTGATTCAGGCATCTGTTGGTCTTTATTTGTCTGCTTACATTTTCTCTAAAATTCAGCGTGCGGACTTTTCCCCTGAACTAGTGAATGTAATTAAAGATGATTGTTGTCCCCTTTAAAGGTGCTTTCCTTTAGAAAAGCAGATCAAAGAACCTGTGCTAGAAGGTCATCCAGGGTATGATAGGGTGCTTGCTGTTACAGGAGGCTAATGCAACTGGATTGCAAAGTACATAGGGGGAGCAAGGTATAAGAAGATAAGAAAGATAGTAAGAGATCAGGTTATAAAGGGTTTTTAAAGCCAAAAAGATTTTTATGTAGTCCTGGAGGTCATGGAGAACCACTGGAGTTTATTGAATAGAGGAAGTGACTGTCACTGGTAATTGAGTGGAGGATTCACTGGAGTAGGGAGAGATTTGAGGCATGGAGACAATCCAGCAGGCCCATGGCAGAAGTCCAAGCAAAGATGAGGATGAGAACCAGGTTAGGGCCAGGGTCAGAGGAGAGAAAGGGGCATACATAAAAGAGGTTATAAAGGTATAATCAATGAGACTTGGCAACAGATTGGATATAGGGGAAGGAGATGAGAGGATACACATATGAGAGATGCCATGATGGTAGAAATACTATATTTAGCAAAGATCCACCTATCTGAATTCCTAACCTTCTTTCAAAATTCAGTTCCAGCTCCTTGGAGTCTCTTCCATGGAGTTTTCTGATATTTCCTTTTTTTGTTTTTTTTTTTTTTTCAGAAGAAATCAGGATTGTATGACTTGCCCAGGATCACACAGCTAGTAAGTGTCTATATCCAAATTTTAACTCAGGCCCTCCTGACTCCAGAGTCAGCATTGTATCAACTGTACAACTAGCTGCCCATCTTCTCAGAATATTTCAACACCATCAAGGGTAGCTTCTCTCAGGAAAAGTCATCTGGCCCCCATATTCTCCAACTTTCCAGAGCCTTCCCAGTAGTTTTTCACTGTCACCCACACCTCCCTACTGTTTTGAAATGTTTTCTCCTACAAAACTCTAAGCAAACTTTGATCATATAGACTGAGAGATTTTTAAAAAGTAAATAGAAATGCAAATTGCCTCCATAGGCTATCAAATTTTATTTGATCCTGGCATGATGTACATGGGCAAAACACACATCTAATTATTAACAACAAAAACGAAGGATTACTACAAATCGCTGATAAGAACTATGTTAAAAAAAAAAAACTCTGAGGTTTTACTTCACTCCTATAATATTGACAAAGATGCCAAAAAATAAAAGCAGCCATTGTTGGAAGGACTGCTGCAAAACTGGCCTACTAATACATTCACTGCAAGTGGAACTGTGTTTTGCCCAACCATTCTGGAAAGCAATTTGGATTTTTATTTTTTTAGCAGATCTGTGATTTCATTAATATAGATCACTCTCTGGTGAAGAAATTCTCTTTTTCAGTGCAAGTTGGCACCAACTTTGCAATATCTAGCCTTAACAAGTTGCTTTGGGCATTAAGTTAAATGACCTACCCAGGGTTACATAGCCTTGTGTGTGAAGCAGAATTTGAACCTAGGTCTGTCTCCCTGATTCCAAATTACACTTCATATCCCCTTTGCCACACTAGTGATACTTTTGAATTGAGCTTTTCAAAAACTGGCCAAAGAGTAAATTGTGGTTAGATGGTGGAATGAGGCAGGAAACTACCTGACTCTCCCAAATTCACCCACAAATAACTTAAAATAATGCCTCAAAGTAAATTTTAGAGCCTCAAAAATAGTTAAAAGCTGAGGTAAAGCAGTTATCCAGCCGAAGACTTTAGAGAAGACTTTAGGAAAGATCTGACTTCCCAAGGTGGTGGTCTAACCTGATTAAAGTACACATAAAGCAGGCAGTCTGCCAGTAAACAAACAACAGGGTCTAAAGGGCAGCTGCATATTTGTCTAGAAGCTGATAAGGGAAGATTTTGGCAGCCCTCAACTGGCACTGGACTTAAGGCCCAGGCACACTGACCAGAGGCGGTCCCAGGTCATGACCATGGAAGAGAAAAAGAGAGAACAGGCTAGTGAGTGCAGTTGCAGAGGGACTGTGGCCCTTCTGGTTGTGGTTAGTGGTAGGAAAATAGAGTCCCTGGTTTCAGTTCCAGGACAAAGTTTCCTCCTAAGGGACGCCAGGAAGCAAGAGTGTTTGCAGTGCTGGGAGCCCTGGTTGTGGTTCAGGGGTGGAGAAGAGTTTCTGAGATCACTTACAGATCCAGGTGTGAGCTGGAGGAGCAGTAACCACTCCTGGCCTTGGGTGGGTTGGTTGGTTGGTTGTTGTCCTTCATTCTTGAAAAGGATCAAAATGACATCACCATGATAAAGGGAAATTTCAATGTGTCTGGCTGTGGCTGTACAGATCAATACAAGCTCAGAATGCTCTACCACAGGTTGGGCACAGATAGTCCATGTGAACACTTCAAGGAACTCTCATTTCCTTGGTTTACCTACTCCCTCAGTAATAGAGATCACAACCCCTATGTAACTTAGTAAGCACTGTTTAAGAGTTGCAGTGGCTGAAAGATTCATCATCCTGCAGCCAAGATGATGTGGAGCCCCTTCAAATTTGGCTCAGCTGATCTGCAGAAAACAGATCTGCAGTTCTTCTCTGGCCTTGGCTTCCAGTGTTATAGAACACTGGAAGAACCAAGAAGTCAAAGACCCCCAGATAGAGCTGACAGAGCTCAGAAAACGCAAGCACAGAAAACCTGAAGCCTGAGACATTATTTTCCATACTCCAAGAGCAGAATCTGACTCTAAAATAAAGTTGCTTTTGTTCAGTTATTCAATCATGTCAGACTCTTTAGGACCCCATGGACCATAACATGCCAGGCCTTTCTTTCATCTACTATCTTTTGAAGTCTGTGTAAACTCAGGTTCCTTGTTTTTATGATACCATCTATCCATCTCATCCTCTGTTGTCCCCTTTTACTTTTTATCTTCAATCTTTCCAAATATCAGGATCTTTTCTAAAGACCATTTTCCCATTAAGTGGCCAAGCTATTTAAGCTTCAGCTTTGGTATTTGACCTTCCAATGAATAGCCTAAATTAATTTCTTTAAGTATTTATTGATTTGATCTCTTTGCTGTCCAAGAGACTCTCAAAAGTCTTCTCCAGTACTACAATTTGAAAGTTTCAATTCTGTGGCACTCAACTTTCTTTTTAATCCAATTCTCACAGTCATACATTACTACTGAAAAACCATAGTTTTGACTATCTGGACCTTTGTCAACAAAGTGATGTCTCTCCTTTCTAGTATGCTGTTCAAATTTGCCATAGCTTTCCTTCCAAGGAAAAGGCATCTTTTAATTTCATGGCTGCAGTCACCATCTGCAATGATCTTTGAGCCCAAGAATATAAAATCTGACACTGCTTCCATTTCTTCTCCCTCTATTTGTCAGGAAGTAATAGGACCAGTTGTCAAAATCTTTGTTTGTTTGTACCGCTTTTTCAATCTTAAACCCACCACTTGTCCTATGTTCTTTTCTAACTGCTGCTTCTTGTCCTGTATACAGGTTCCTCAAGTGACAAGTAAGATGATACAGTGCTCCCATCTCTTTGATGACTTGCCATATTTTGCTGTGATTCATACAAAGGTTTTAGTCTATTCAACGAAGCAGAAGTAAATATGTTGTTTTTCAGGAATTCCCTTGCTTTCTCCATAATTCAGCAAATGTGGGTAATTTGGTCTCTAACTCTTCTGCTTCTTCAAAAACCAGCCTGCTTTTCTGGTAACTCTTGGTTCATCTATTGCTGAAGCCTAGCTTGCAGTATCTTAAACATAATCTTGCTGGCATATGAAATGAAAGCAATTGTTTACTACTTTGAACATTCCTTGGTATTGCCCTCCTTTAGGACTGGGATATAAATTGATCATTTCTAATCCAATGCCCACTCTTGTGCTGACAGACAAGAAATAGGCTATTTTAAAAAATAAGTTAAACACAGAGAAAGAATCTGACCATAGAGAGCTACTATAGTGACAGAGAAAATCAGGTTTCAAACTCTGAAGAAAACAAAACAGTTTTCTGCAAAGCTTTAAAGAAAAATGCAAAATGGTCACAAACCCAAAAGGAGTTATTGGAAGAACTTTAAAAAGGACTTTAAAAAGAAAATAAGAAAAGTTGAGGAAAAAGTGGAAAAATAAATAATGCAAGAAAAGTAAGAAAATTATGAAAAGAAAGTCAACAAATTGGGAAAAAAGAGATCCAAAAGTTTAACAAAGAAAATCATTCCTCAAAACTTAAAATTGGGCAAGGGGAAGCTAATGACTCCATAAGACATCAAGAAATAATTTTTAAAATCAAAAGAATGAAAACATAGAAGAGAATGTGAAACATTTCATTAGAAAATTAACTGATGGGAAAAAATGATCAAAGAAAGATAATATAAGAATTGTCAACTGCCTGAAAGTTATGATAAAAAGACAATATCTAGACAATATCCTTCAAAAAATTAAGGAAAATTGCTCTCAAGTTCTAGAACTAGAAGGTAAACTAGAAATTGAAAAAATCCACCAATTACTTCCTGAAAGAAATTCCAAAATGAAAACTCACTATAGCTAAGTTTCAAGCTCCCAGTTCAAGGAGAAATATTATAAGCAATTGGGGAAGAAACAATTTAAATATTGTGGAGTTACAGTCATCATAACAAGATTTAGCAGCTTTTGCATTAAAAGACCAATGGGCATGAAATACAATATTTCAAAGAGCAAAAGAGCTGGGTTTGCAGCCAAGAATGATGTACGCAGCAAGGTTGAGTATAACCCTGAAAGGAAAAAAAAATGGATATTCCATTAAATAAATGACTTTCAGGTATTCTTGAGGAAAAGACCAGAACTGAACAGAAAATCAGGAATCAAGAGAAATATAAGATGATAAACATGAAAGACTAATCATAAAGCATTAATAAGGTTAAACTGTTTACTTCTTATATGGAAAAATTATATTTGTAACTCCTAAGAATATTACCATTACTAGAGTAGTTCAAAAGAATGTACATAAATAGAAGGCTTAATTGGAAACTAAATAACCTAATTTTAAAGAATGAGAGGGTTACAGAACAAGTCATAGAAACAATAAGCAATTTTATTTAATGATGATGATAATAATGATAATGGTTTATTTAAGGATGATAATAAGACAACCCATCAAAACTTACACAGCAAAGGCAGCAGTCAGAAGAAAATGTGTAGCTCTACATGCTTACATCAATGAAACAGAGAAAGAGCAGATCGATTAGTTAGGAATGTAATTTAGAAACGAACAAATTAAAATCCCCAATTAAACACCAAATTGGAAATTCTGGAAATTAAAGTTGATTAATAAAATTGAATGTAAGAAAATTGTTGAATTAATAAAAAAAAGTAGAAGGGAAAATTGATTAAAATGTCCATAATGTTTCACTGCTATACATATATTGCTAAAGAGATAAAAGTCAGATGGAAAGATCCTATACATACCACAATATTCATTCAGCACTTTGGGGGATAGCAAAGAACTGGAAATGAAGTAGGTGCCTATCAGTTGTGGAATGACTAAATGAATTGCAGCACATGAATGAAATGAAACATTCCACACCAGAAGAAATAATGAATATGAAAAATTAAACATGCAAAGGTTCATATGAACTTATACAAAGTAAAGTAACACAAACCAGGAAAACAAGATGCACGATGACTACAATGATGTAAATGGAAAGATTAATACCATGAAATGTTGTATAATTGCACTGACCAATTCTGACCTTTAAAAAAAATTTAAGAAAATGCACCTCCTTTCCTTCATTGAAGAGATGGGAAGACTATGGGTATGGAACATTGTATAGATTGCTAGATATGGTCCATGCATTAGTTGTTGTTGCTGAACTGTCTTTTTCCCTTTTTTAAAAAAAAATCTTTATTTCAAAGAATTGATCACTGAAGAGGATAGTGGGTATAAATATATGCAGAAATGAGTGATGTAAAAACAAGGTATTATTATTATTACTCTTAATAGTAATAGTTAATTTCATATATCCCTTTAAGGTTTGTGAAGTGATTTACATACAAGGTTATATTCTCTGAAAACTAATTTATACAGTGTTCCTTCATAAATACCATGACCAACATTTTTTGGTCAATACAAATTAGAAAACAATTAATTCCCACAAGAAAATTTGTCAGAAGTTACACCATGTTGTGACATTTTAAGACTAAAATTGAATATGTAACTTAAAGGAATACATCTCACCATATTCAAAAATAAAATCTCCTTCCCTTGACCTTGTTAAAAAATGTCCTACCCTTCCTTAAACCAGTCCTTGTGAGCAGTGAGCATGCACAAATCAGTTACCTATTCTAGGTCAATGTTGATAATGTATAGTATACTGTTCTTTGAAGTCTAACCCAGGTTTATAGTTTACCCCATAACAAAGAATCAACAATTATGAGCTATGAAATAAATCTTCAACCTTCTTAGTTCCTAAGAACAATTTAAAATAAATTATTTCAAAATTGTTAACCATTCTTTTCTTTTTCCTTTTTTTTCATTAAAAACCAACAAGAATGCTTTGGGGAAGAAAAATGCAGACTATGACCGTAAATTAAGTAAAACTTTTGCATCACTAAATATGTTTGCATCCTTCTAGTCTACTAAAAGCATTAAACCTTGCCTACATCTGGACTCTGCCTTGCAAATGTATGTCTTCTCCTAGATTGTGGTATTAGAAGGAACAACATACCTGGAGAGAGAAAAATTAGAACTTCTGCTGGCCCCAATGTACGAGGGGTTGGGGGTGGGGGTGTTTACTGAGCTCTTCCGCTTCACTAAAGGATCTCTCTGATCTGGATGCTTGCATGCAGATGTGCTCAGTTCAGCCATCAAGAACCTGATCTCTAATGAGAGGAGTCAAGCTTCCTTTGACCTGTTACACCATAGGTGTCAAACTGAAACAGATTAAAATGTAATTGGAAAATATTTTAACAGAACAAATAAAAATGCAACAAAATGTAGGTAACATAATATTTAAATCTAAGGCAATGTGTAGCTGCAGGGATTCTTATGGAACTAGTGGCACCCATTTCTATTTGAGTTTGACACTACTTTATTAGATCCCAACCCTGAAACCCAGGGGAAATAACTTAAAGTTCAGGTTTTGTCTCTTATATCTAGTCTCCCCAAAGAGGCAAGTAAAAATGTACCAGAAGTACAGTATGAGTTGGATATGGGACAGGTATCAATTTCTCACATACAAATTTAAAATTTTTAACATTTAAAAATTTAATTATTTTAAAATTTCTCCTACACACAAATGATGTGGTAAATACAAAATGCTCACAAGTATCCATTAACACAAATCCTTAAAACAAAATGAATACTTTGAAAATTCAGTAATTTATAATTATTGGCATGCTGTCCCAAAAGGTAGATACTTAAATCTTATAAGAACATAAAACATTTGAAAGACTGGGGAATTAAGCTTCTTCTGCTAGAAAGAAATGCCTCAGTCAGCTTCCCCAATTAACTCACAAGGTGACCTCCAAGGGCTCTAAAATCCAGGTAGAAAACATGAAGTTCAGATTTCATGTGCTCATAGCAGACAGTGGAGAGGAGGGAAATAAAATGTGATGTGATCTCTTCTTGGAAATCTCCCTGCATCACTGTTACATCATTAATGGTTGAATACATTATGTACCAGATAAGGTGGGAAGTCCTGGAACTTTTATTCTATAGTAGTCAGTCAACAAACATTGATTAAGTGCCTACATCTGTTAGGCATCACTATATCAAAGCACTATACTAGATATCAAGGATACAAAGATATGGTGCACATTCTATTCTCCAGAAGAGAGAAGAAAAGGGAAGAGTTATAAATAAACTTAATATAAGGGGAAATGATAAATACAGAGGAGGCTGAAATAATATGAATGAATGGATGGATAGATGGATGGATGATATTTTCAAATCCTTCCTTCATGCCAAGCATCATGCTAAGTTGTGGGGATACAAATTCAGACATGAAGATAAGTCCTACCCTTAAAGATCTTAGAGTCTAATAAGCGAAAATCATACCTATATGATTTGAGCATGGCTCTATTCCAAAGGAAGAAGAAGATGGAGCAAGATAGAAGAGGAGGGTGCACAAACAAGCAAAGTAGGTGCTGAGAAGATGGCTAGGGAATAAAATGACTCATGTCTGGGACCCACTGAATTAGTTATGCAGATGAGGCACCAGTAAGGCTCCTGGACAGGATTTCAGGAGGTTAAATGCTGGAGAAGGAAATGGCAAACCTCTCCAGTATCTTTGCCAAGAAAACAACTCAACAACAGCAACAATAAATGGTTAAATCTTCAGCTCAAGGTCTTTTCATTGTGCTACAAGAAATTCAAGAAGGGAGAGATCATTTTCACTTGAGACAGAGAAGACATCATGGAGGAGATGGCACCTGATTTGTTCAGCCTTGAAGGAAGGAAATAACTTCAACATATGGAATTGGAGACAGAAGAAGGTGGGTGGTCTATTTGGCTAGAAGATCAACATCTCAAACTCAACATATCCAAAATAGATCTCACAGCCTTTCTTTCCCAGTGTTCCCTCCTTCCAAACTTCCCATTACTATTGAAGACACCACCATTTTCCAAGTCTCCCAGACTTAAAACTTTAGTGTCCTGGGGGGAGGAAGGGCGAGAAAATGTAAAACTTATGGAAGTGATGTTGAAAATTAAAAACAAATAAATTTGAAAAACAAATTTTTAAAAATTTCAATGTCCTCCTCAACCCCTCTCTCACACCCATTCCATGCATCCAATCTCTTGCAAGTCTTTTTGTTTCCTCCTTCACATCTCCCATTGTAGCAGTAAGCACCCTGACTCACATCCAAGATGACCTGCTGGCACAGGTTCTTAGATCTGCCTTTCTAAAAGGAAAGCAACTTTTGAGGGGTCAACAATCTTCTTTAATCACATAATACTAACAGAGAACATACAAGCAGATAAATAAAGACCAACAGACAGGGCTTCTAACCATCTGACCATAAGCAATACATACATCATAGATCAACAGAGAGATCCAACTGTCTGACCCTTACATGCATACATTGTTACCAGAGAGAGAAGCAACAACATCTGGGTTTTCAAAGCTAGGGAACTCCTTAACAGCTACCCAGAGTCTCATCTGGCCATAGCATATGAACATTCTTTCAGTGAGTGAGCCCCAAAGCAAAACCTCACCTCAGAGTATATATAGACTTTTCAGAGCCAGAGGGCATCATGATCCTTGAGACCCAGTGCCTCATTAATTAACAAAAGGTGTGAGCCTTCCTAAAAACTAGCCTCCTCTAATCAAGCTTTCCTTAATGGGTCCCACCTGAGGCCTATTAATGGGGGTGGGAGATCTTTAACTCCCATTACACCCATGTGTGTCTCCTTTCCACTCACACAGAAACCATTCTGGAATAGGTCTTCATCATCTCTAGCCTGGACTATGGTCTGTCTCTTTTGCCTCAAAGCTCTCCCCACTCTAGCCCATCCATCACTCAGCTGCCAAAGTGATTTTTCCTGAAGCGCAGGTCTGATCACCTTCCTACTCAACATATTTGAGTGCCTCTTTATTACCTCCAGAATTTAACATTAAATCGTTTCCTTGCCATTTATAAATGAATCCTTCCAATTTTTTTTGGTCTTCTGATGCTTCACTGCTCTCCACATAATCTACAATCCAACAACACTGAAGATGCCATCTCTTGATTCTGTGCCTTTTTGGTGAATATACCTCCTCACTTTTGTCCCATGACTTCCCCATCTTTCTTCAACCTTCTGCTTAAATCTCACCTCCTGCAGGGTTTTTTTTCAGGTCCTGTCACCTGTTAATACCTTTCCCCCTGAGATTATTTCCAATTTATATCATATCTCGTTTGTAGAATTGTCTGCATGTTGTTTCCTCGATTAGACTGTAAGTTCCTTGAAGGCAGAGAATGTTTGTGCTTTTCTTTATATCCTCAAGAATGTAGCATAGTGCCTAACACATAACAAGTGCTTAATGAATGCTTCATGTATCTCTCCATCTACTATAACATATATCATACACTAGTTACAAATAATGATATATGTTATAGATAATGTAATATTATAATAACTTACATTTGTATAGTGCTTTCTATGTTCCAAGCACTGTGCTAAGGACTTTGCAATTATTACCTCATTTAATCCTCACAACTATCCTCAAAGATAGGTGTTATTATTGTCTCCATTCTACAGATGAAGAAACTGAGGCAGACAAAGGTTAAGCGACTTTCCCAGGGTCCCATAGCTAGTAAACTTTTAACTCAGGTCTTCCTGACTACAGGCTTAGTGTTTTATGCTCCATCTAGGAGAGAATATTTTAAAAGAGGAGGGAGAGGTATTAAGGAATAGATTCAAGCACAGAACCTTGAGGGACAGCCACGTTTCAAAAGTAGAAGAAAAATCAAAAACCAGAGGAAAAAAGATTTAAAAAATTGTGTAGTGAGGAAAAGAAGTATGATAATGCAATGCCATCATCTTATATATGTCCAGTCACCTTTTCTAGGATTGAAAATCAGAGAAAAACTTTAACTAGAAATGCTTTTTTTCTCCTCTTTATTTTTTTAATCTGTGATACAGAAAAATGACTTTCTGGATAGAGGAGTTTGGGGGAATAGATGTGGAAATGTTCAGTTATTTTCAATCATTCTAGACCAACACCAACACTCAGGGACAGACCCACATACTCACACAATGCAGTAAGAACATAGTCGGGGGACATCTAGGTTCTAATACCATGTATCATTGCCTCCTGTCCTTAAATGGTCTCCACACACTGGACTGACTCACCCTTACGTCATACTATTCCCATTACAATGTCTGCCTTCTTTCACCCAACTAAATATAGGTTGGATTAATCCAAGAGATACACAACAACCTTCCTATCATTTTTCTTTCTATTATACAAACTGCCCTTTTTGCCATTACCTGCACATGACATTCCATCTTCCACATCCATTCTTTTGCAAAGCTTTTTCCTCATGCTCAGAATACACACCTTCCTCATCTCCACCTCTAAAAAACTCTACTTTCCTTTAAAGCTAAGCTCAAATGTCGCTGCGTACATAAGACTTTTTTGGATACTCCCCTCCCAGTTACTAGTGCTTCTCTATAAAAATCACATGGTATTCATTTTTATATATTAGAAGTACACTATTTAAAAGGTCTGGAGCTCCCTACCCCAACTTCCATTCTTACTAGCAAGTTAGATCACAGAACAAGACTTGATCTAGACCCTGAGGTCTTTAACCCACAACTTACTCTCAGTGACAAATCAAGAGGTACAGTGGACTACAGACTCTGGGAGCCTTCTTGCTGTCAGGTTAGGTACCCAGAGTAAGACTATCTATGTCACCCTCTCAGGGTTCTAAAGCTACTGAGAGTTAAGAGTATTGTCCAATGCCATCAGTTTATTTAATGCTAATTTAATGCCATCAGTATCATTTAACTAATATCAATTAGCTTTTACAAAGTTATATTTATTGAAAAGACATAGAAGTAACAAAAGCAATGCATCCTTCTACCTGGAGGACACCCCTTTACTACTTTAATCCCTAGGAAGAAAGAAGTCAACCTTAAAACTGTTGCTACAAAGCATTTACCCCACAAAGTTCACTTCTAATTACAACATAGCCAGGACGCAAGTCAAATAACTTGGTTACCATCAGTCCACTGGTTCAAGCAGGCAGTTCCTCGCTGATCTTGGTTGCCACTAGACTCTGACATAATCTCTGATGTTGAACCTCAGGTACTTTCTTGACATTTTGAAACTCATAAGTTCACAGGTTAGTCCATTCCATCTCCAAAACTCCTTCACCTAAGAGCAAAAATAGACATCAAAGAGACAGAAGTGATAGTTAGGCCATGTGTTCATGACTTTTATCAACTCCGGGTCAGAAGAGTAGAATATTGGTCTTAGCTCTGTCTATGTCTCTCTCTCTCTCTCTCTCTCTCTCTCTCTCTCTCTCTCTCTCTCTCTCTCTCTCTCTCTCTCTCTGTCTCTCTCTCTCTCTCTCTCTCTGTCTTTCTCTGTCTCTCTCTGTCTCTCTCTCTGTCTGTCTCTATGTCTCTCTCTCTGTCTGTCTCTCTGTCTCTCTCTCTCTCTGTCTCTCTGTCTCTCTCTCTCTCTCTGGCTCTCTCTGGCTCTGTCTCTCTTTCTCTCTGTCTCTCTCTATCTCTGTCTCTCTCTTTCTGTCTCTCTCTCTCTGTCTGTCTCTCTCTCTCTGTCTCTGTCTCTGTCTCTCTCTGTCTCTCTGTCTCTCTCTGTCTCTGTCTCTCTCTCTCTCTCTCTCTCTCTCTCTCTCTCTCTCTCTCTCTCTCTGTCTCTCCACCAAGAGTCCTTATCTCACTCATAATCAGAAAGGAAAAAAAAGGTGATTTTCCTCCATGGGAGTCTTGTGGGCATATCCAGTTCTAGCTCAGCAACTAATCAAAGCAGTTCTTTTTTTTACCATTCAGTAAGTAGACAGGAATCAGAGAATATCTGTGACTTCCCCAAAATCTGTGCAGAATATTGTGTCAGCTTAGCATCATAAAGACTTGGCCCTCACCAGCCAATTCCTCCTTTTATAAGTAATTTATATGTGCACAAGTTTTCTCTCCTGATAGAATGTGAAATGTTTGAGGACATAGACTCTTTCACTCTTTGTCTTCGTCTTTGTCTCCTCAGTACTTAACCTAGTGCATAGCACAACCAGGTGGTACAGTGGAGAGAGCTCCAGATGGAAAGTCAGGAAGATCAGAGTTCAAATGTGACTTCAGATACTTACTAGTTGTGTGATCCTGGGCAAGTCACTTAACCTCTGCTTCAGTTTTCCCATCTATTAAATGTGGATAAAATAATAGCATCTATCTCCTAGATTTGTTGTAAGGATCAAATCAGATCATTGTAAAATGCCTGACACATAGTGAATGTTATATATAAGTGTTAGCTAGCATTACTGCTAGCTGTGTGACCATGGGCAACTCATCAAGCTTGTGTTTGCCTCAATTTCCTCTTTTGTAAAGTGAGGATAATAATAGGATTATTTAGAGGATCATATGAGAAAATATTTTAAAAGTGCTTAGCATAGTACCTGGAACATAATAAGTAATATAAATGTTAGCTATTACATTATTATTACATAGTTGAAATTTAATGAATTCTTATAAATGAATTGATCTGCCTCCTATAAAGACCTTTAAAGATCTGTCTCCCTTAAAAACCTTAGCAAGGTGCCCCCATCTCTCTACAACCTTAAACATGCAGGAATATCCATACACAGGTCACATCACTCGCTTCATGATTCCAGAGTCCCAGAAAGGAGCTGCACCATTACTGTCCTTGGAAATGAATGATATCCTTTATAATGAGTCCCTCACAATTTACCTGTCAATTAAGCAGTTGAGTTGGATAACTCTAGTCTGCTGAGTCACACTGAGCTAAGAATGAGGAGTCTCATTTGCCCAGATACCACTAAACAACCTGCTTTCCAAGGCAATCTCCATGCTCCAGTCCTTTGACCTGCTTCCTGCAAGGATGTGGAGCCCAAAGGCATATCCAATAGCCACAGAGTCACAACAGTTTTACGACAGCCCCTGGAAACAAGCAATCAATGTCCTGGGTGATTTTAGGAACCATTCAGGGACATCTAAAAGGAAAGTAATAAAGAAGCTATGGGTATGCATTCTTCATTCAGCATCGGGGGAATCTGCTGTTGTTTGTTTGGTGAGCTGCTTTATTAATGATAAGAAAAGCAGTGATTCAAAACTAGAAGATGGAGAGGGAGGTTATTTGGTTAGGACTTAGGAAATGACAAGGGAGGAGAACGTAGTGAACAGCAACTATCTCTTTATTTAAATGAATGGTAGGACCCAATCAAACCTAAGAACCTTTATCTTAAATGACTTATATTTGTGTTGGGGCAAGTATAAGATCTGGAAGGAGAACAGATTTATTAGGCTTTATTCAAAAGACTTTTTCACCTAGAGGGACTCAATTTATAGGCATACCTCAAAGATATTATGGCTTTGGTTCCAGACCACTATAATAGAGCAAATATTGTAAATAAGTGAGTCTCAAAATTTTTTTTGGTTTCCTCTTGTATATGAAAGTTACATTTCCACTATACTATAGTCTATTAAGTGTGCAATAGTATTATATCTAAAAATATATATACTTTTATTAAAAATACTTTATTGCTAAAAATGCTAAACACTATCTGAGCCTTCAGCAAGTAATAATTTTTTTGCTAGTGGAGGGTCTTGCCTCAGTGTTGATGGCTGCTGACTGATCAAGGTGGTGGTTGCTGAAGGCTGGTGCATTTGAAGCAACTTCTTAAAATGAGAAAACAATGAAGTTTGCCAGATCAATTGAATCTTCCTTTCACTTGAACGCTTAGAGGCCATTGTAGGGTTATTAATTGGTCTAATTTCAATATTGTTGTGTCTCAGGGAATAGGGAAGCTCAAGAAGACGGAGTGAGATAGGGGAAACGGCTGGTCAGTAGTTCAGTCAGAACACACAAAACATTTATTGATTAAGTTCTCCATCTTATATGGGTACAGATTGCAGTGACCCAAAACAATTGCAAGAGTTACATCAAAGATTACAGGATCACCATAATAGATGTTATAGTAATAATGAAAAAGTTTGAAATATTGTGAGAATTATGAAAATGGGACATAGAGACACACTGTGAGCATATACTGTTGGGGAAAAAATGACACCAATGGATTTCTTCGATGTAGGGTTGCCACATACCTTCAATTTGCTAAAAAAAAAAAAAAAGAAAAGAAAAGAAAAGAAAAAAACAAACAAAACAAAAGGTATCTACAAAACACAAATAAGGCAAAGCACAATAAAACAGAGTACGTCTGTATTAATCCCAAGCAAGGGGTTTCTAATATTTGTTGTCTATATCGTAGTTCTCATGACCCTTTCCCGCAAGATCCACTACTTGGGGCATTCTTATCTAATATTTCAGGCAATCATGTGGAAGCTTGAGATGCTCATTCTTCCTGAAATGTGTGAGGAAGAATGACCTCCTGTTTCCTGTTCTACCGTTTCCTTTCTGCTACGATAGTTCAGGGATCGATATGATGATGAAAAGTCTTATAATTCTCTATTGAGCCAAAAGTCACATGGATATATTAAAGAGGAGATCTCTGCCCCTCAAGCCTGGCCCTGCTGGATTTGAAATGCAAGGACAACTCTCTGAGTTCTCCAGAGGATGAGATGGAGGTGCAATTACCCCTACCTGGCCATAAGCTATGCACTCATAGGGTCATAGATATGTCTGGATCTGGCACAGGGCCACCTCTCATTTTTTGTCTCCACTCTTGTGAGATCTCAAAAGTTGACTTGCTTCTTTCCCTTCTGAGGTACCCTCACAATACGATAAGAGCATCAAACCAAAGAGGGAAATGTTGTCCACCTAGATTGGGATCGCTGAAAATAAAGAGTCCACTTGGCATTGACCAGGTGGTGCTTAGTAGAAATACGAAGTTAAATAGCTCATTGGGCCTTTACAAGGAAACTATCTGCAAATATCTGAACAAGCCTTGAATATTATCCTTTCAGTTGATTGCAGTAATTGTGATAAATTATTAGATTCTCTTTTAATCATTCTATGATTCGTTTTGCTTAACATTCTCTTCTCTTTGTGGTAAAAACTACTTTTTTCATCTTGGATGTGTGTTGCATGTTGAGTAATTCCTTTACTTCCCACTCTGAGGAGATGGAAAGCCTTGGCCTCAAGTCAAAGATAGATTTGTTCCTCGGAACTCCAAAGTGAGAGTAGAATGTAATATGAGGGACCTGAATTCCTTAATTGAGGAAAAAGGAAAGAATTAATCTACTGGTAAAAGATAGAGGTTGGTACACATTGCCAGCCTCATGACCTCATCTGAGAGGTACCTGACTAACCACAGTACTAGACTGAAAATGACATTATTGTATCAGTTAATTTTAATTAGCTGATCTTCACAAAATCCAAGGAAACAATTACCCAATGAGGCAATTCAGCTTCATATGCTGACTGAAAGGGATGGGACTTCCAACTAGGTTATAGTGACAATGTCATCTCTGTTGTCCATTTCTCATTTTTGTTTTTCAATAGTTTGTTTAAATAATTCAGCATGGAGTCTTTTTAATGATATGCCATGTATTTTTTCATTAATATTCATTTTTTTCTTGCTTATTATGAATTATGATATTAGATCTGATGAAATACTTGGTCTGACTGTGGACTCAGACATCTACATTCAAAATAATGCTTTTCCTATCTGTTAAAATGTAATGTTTCATTATTTCCAATGTTATTTAATGTTGTCAAGACTAACACGTTCCAATTATTTTTTTAAGAAAATGTTTATGATATGGAGGCATAGTATAAGACTTTTGCATAATCTATAAGTTTGGGGCCAGTCTAGTTTCTTTCTCCTAAGCCATACTCTCCCATATATTCCTCTCTATCTTCACCTTTTCCTACCTTTTCATTAAAATCACCAAGTAACAAAATCTATGTTTATTTTGTCTTATTATCAAGGTTTTCATAGAATTCCTCTACTACTTTATAATCAACAACTGAAACTGGTGCATAAACTACAATTATTTACATGGTGGCCTTTTTGCAAACACTTTTCAGTAATGCTGCAATACATGATTACCAAATTGAGCATATAATAAAACTCATCCTGTCAACTCCTTTCTTTACTTCAATTACCCAGACATCTGTTGGAACTCTCTGTCTGCCAAAAGCAGAGCAGCTAATGACTTCTTGACTTGCCTTAGTGATAATTTCATCCATCAAACAGGAGAGAAACAGACGAGGGAAAATTCTATGCTGGATCTGATTCTCACTAACAAGGAAGAACTCCTTGCCAGCATGCATATATCACCACTCCCTTTTAGAATTTATGATACAGAAGAAGAAATCTAAGCATTGTCTGGCATGCTTTGGGAAAGCAGATTTCCAAAGGTTTGGAGGAAAGATATATAAGATCAAATGGAATAAAATGGTTCAGAGTAAGTCAGCCCAGGAGTAAATATTCAAGAATGAAATTAGAAAGACACAAAGGAAAATATTTCCAACAAGAAGGAAAAATGAAAATTGTCTTAAAAGACCAGCATAGATGTACATTGCCAACAACATGTGATTTAACCACAAGCTTAGATTTTAAACAGAGATAAACAGAAGATAGAAGCAAGGCCAAGTAACAGAGGACCAATATAAGAGCCCTATAAAATAATGTCAGGAGTGCTTAAGCTTGGAAGGAATGAAGCTAGTGAGGTAAGCTAAAAACAACAAAAAAGATATCTTTTAGCTGTTTGGAGAGAAAAAAAGGGAAATCAATAAAAGGACTACACCTTTGCATGGAGTAGATGGGATAAGGATAAATGAAAATAGAGAGAAGTCAGAATTAAGCTAAAATATTATTTGGCCCCTTTTTTCTGCCAAGGAGAATGACTTTTTCACTTGAAATAACAGAACAAAATGTCTAATTGGGGGTTGATAAGTAAAGACAGAGAAATTTGCCTTTGATAAATTCAAGTCATCTGACCCAGATAAACATCTGGGGTCCTCAGGTCCTTAAAGAGCTGACTAACGTGATTGTTGTCTGGGAAATTTGAAAGGTCAAAGGAAAAGGGGGAGGTAGAAGAAGTCTGGAGAAAAGCAAATGTCAGGTTTTTTTTTTTCCAAAAACAGAAAGAACTAAATGGGAGTGTAATGTTGAAAACTAAAAATTAATTAAAAATAAAGACAGACAAAAGTGTCTGTAAAATATTGCTCTGAAAAATCTAGAATGGATCATTAAAGAGATTGTTGGTGAACATTTAGGAAGGAAAACAATGATTGCTAAGAGCCAGCATGACTTCATTAAGAACAAATCATGCCAGACTAACCTCATTTCCTTTTTTGACAGGATTACTAAGCCAGTTGATAAGGCACATGCTGTGGGCACAGTTAATCTAGATTTTAGCCAAGATTCCAATAAAGTCTCTCATGCTGTTTTGAGGAGAAGATAGAGAGATATACATTGGACAAAAATGCATTTAGGATTCAGAACTGGTTGGATGGCTGGGCTCCTGCAAGCCATGCTTTTCTTAATGTAGCCCAAGATGATACTAGCTTTTGGGGCTGCCATGTCATATTGCTGACTCATATTGAGCTCACTGTCCCCTACAATGCTCTACTTCCAAAAATAGTTATTAATGAATGGTTCAATGTAAAAATGGCAGGAGCCCACCAGGAGAGTAGCCCATCTGTGCTTGGCTCTGTGCTATTTAACATCATAATCAGTGATAGATAAAAATACAAATGTCACTCATTAAATTTACAGATGACACAAAGCTAGTCATCTAAACCATTGAATAGCAGTATCAGAATTCAAAAAGGTTTTGACGATCTAGAGCACTGAGTTGACTGACTCTATTATGAAATGTAATTGGTATAACTTAAATTCTTGCACTAGAGTACCAAAAATCAACTTCACAAATAAAAGATAGAGAAGGCGTAGATGGACAGCAATTGTTCTGAAAAAGAGCTAAAGATCATACTTGTCAGTGAGCTCAACAGTAGCAAGCAATGTAATGTAGCAACCCAAAACACCAATGTGATAGTGAGCTGCCATAAGGCATGGCTTCCAGGACTGGGGAAGTACTAGTCTCATTGAATTCTGTTCTCAACAGATCTCATGTAGAGTATCATATTTAGTTCTGGGTGCCATAATTTAAGCTAGAGAGCATCCAGAGGACTACCAGCCTAGTGAAAGACCTTGGGACTATATTACAGTATACATGTTAAGCCTGGAGAAAAAATTCTGGGGAAAAGGGAGAGGACATGCTAACTATTTTCAAGTATTTGAAGACCTGTCACATGGAGAAGAAATTGTATTTATTCTACTTGGCCCCAGAGAGTAGAACCAAGGGCAATGGGTGAAAATTACAAAGAGAAAAATTTAGACTAGACATTAGGAAATATTTCCTAACATTTAGATTATATTATATCCAAAGGTGGAATGGACTACTTCAAGAAGTAGTGGGTTCCCCTCCTCAGACATCTTCAGGTAGAGATTGGATGACCATTTAACAAGTAGGTTGTGGAGTCCTTCAATGTATGGGTCAATCTAGATGGTAACTGAGGACCCGTCCAACTCTCAAATGTTGTGAATCTCTGAGATTTTTAGCCATATTGTGGAAAAGAAGAGAATCTATGCTTGGGACATATCAATAATCGATTGGAAGAAGCCAGAACAACTCAGCTCTTTTGTTTTCCTTTTCTTAACCAAAGAGAATAATATTTCTAAAGGAATGGAAATGACAGAGATTATCAAATGGAGTTCATAGACCTATAGGGTTGCTTACCTACCCATTTAAGAGATAAGGAAGCTAAAGTACAAGGAAGGTAAGCAACCCAGGTAGTTAGTATCAGAAGCAGGATATGAACCCAGAAAAAGCTCTTTCCACATAGCATCCCTTCTTGAAACCCAAGATACCCTGAAAGAGAAGGTGGGGGAGGGAGGAGAGAGAGAGGGAGAGAGGAGAGAGAGAGAGAGAGAGAGAGAGAGAGAGAGAGAGTGAGTGTGTGTGTGTGTGTGTGTGTATTGTATATAGCATAGTTGAGAGATGGGAGAGGCTAGAATCAGGGAGACTTGTTGTAAGTTATTTTAAAAGTTTAAACACTAAAGAGGTGAAGTTGGGATAGATGGGAAAACTAAAATGCAGATAGAATTAAGTCTTAACTACTGATTGGTTATAGAGGATGAGGGAGAAATAGGAATCAAAGATAAAGATCCTAATTCTAAAGCTCAATGCCTGTGATATCTGTTACCTTGAGAAATTCACTTAACTTCATTGAGCCTCCATTTTCTCATCTGTCAAATAAATGAGTTTTACTTGATGACTGCTAAGATTCCTTCCAACTCTAGATCTATGATTCTAGGATCCAATGTGATTATCAGGCCACTGTAAGATCATGGAAAGTGAGAAAGATATCACAAGAGTGGAAATGAACAAATGTTGTACTGTCCTGGATTTCAAGAAAAGGTACCCAACAAATTATAGACAGTGAGATTGAGTTCAATTTCTAGCTAAATTCTAAAGTCTCATAGGTTTGTTCTCTCTCTCTCTCTCTCTCTCTCTCTCTCTCTCTCTCTCTCTCTCTCTCTCTCTCTTTCTCTCTCTGTCTCTCTGTCTCTCTATCTCTGTCTCTCTCTCTCTCTCTCTGTCTCTGTCTCTCTGTCTCTCTATCTCTCTGTCTCTCTCTCTCTGTCTCTCATCTTGGCCATTTATGTTTCCGTATATATGCCCTTCACGTATGATCCTTCTGCATGTCATCTGTTCCCACTGGTGGTATTTGTGGGAAAATAAACTCCAAGTTTATGATGGAAAATGTTTTATTATTTTTCTTATTATACCATTTCATTGAATGCCCTTGCTTTGAATTAGTGGTGTCCTCTGGATGACTAATAGAAGTAAAAACATTGGTGGAGGCTCATGAGTAACAGCTTTGAGTAACTTTAAACTTAAATAGTTCTTTTGTGGGACACTCACATTTGAAAGAGGAAAAGCCTAAATACTACATATTGTGACAAAGTGAATTAATGAACAACTAGAAAAGGAAGCAGTGATCTTAAAGAGCCATAATGGCTTCATCAGCCCTCACTTGCTTTTACAGCAGAGGTTTTAGACAAATAGATAGAGTTTCTCATGTAGAAAGGATAAAGGGATGTAGGCTAGATAATTCAGTACAGTTAAATGTTCTCATATTATTGAATTTGAACCAAAGAGAAGTCATTAATAGGTAAACTGTCGATGTTTGAAGTAGGTCTCAAGTGGTCCCAGAGATCTTGACTTGGCTCTTAGTTGTTTAAAATTTCTATCAATGATTTGGAAAAAGCATATGTGGCATGCTTCTCCAAGTTGCAAATGACTCAAAGCTAGAAGGGATAGATAACATATTTGATGACAGGATCAAAAAGGCCTCATTCTAGAATATTGGGTTCTATATAATAGGATGAGATGTAATAGAAATTAATGTAAATTCATTTATAGTTTCAAAAGCAAGTAGGAAGATGAGAAGTCATGGATATATATAACAATTCATCTGAAAAAGGTCTGGGGGTTGAAAAGACTCCAAATTAAATATGAATCTGTATCATGGGGCAGCAAACATGCCCATGAAATCTTGAGATACATAAAGGAACTCAACGTCTACCAGTGGGGAGGGGAGAGCCTCTGCTCTATCATGTTCAGTTCTGATGACTATGTTTCAGAAAGGATATTGATAAGCTAGGGAGCATCCAGAGAGCAACCTGATGATGAAGGAGGGTCCTTGAATCATACTACTTGAGGACTGATATATGAAACTTGAGATATTTAGCCTGGAGAAAAAAGGACTTAATAAATAAAATAGCAGTCTTCAATAACCTTGAAAGGCTATTGTTTAGAAAAGATTGACCCCACAGAGCAAAACCAAAAATAATGAGTAGATGTAGCAAAAAAAAAAAAAGCTGATTTAGATTTGACATAAGGAAAAGTAGTCTAATGGTTAGTGCCATGCAAAGTGAAATAGACTGCCTAATGAAAGAATGAGTGGGCATCTTCAAGAAAAGACTGGTGGCCCCTTGCTAGAGATGTTTCAAAAGCAATTTTTGCTCAGATATAAGTTAACTTCTAAATTCCCTTCCAAATCTATGATTCTATTTTCTTTACTGATTTTTTAAATTAAGAAATCCAATGCCTTCCACATCCAGGGGAAGAACTATGAAATTCGATTGTAGAATGAAGCAGATCATTTTCTTTTGTATTATGTTTTGGTTTGTTTTATGATTTCTCCCATTCATTTTAATTCTTCTATGCAACATGACTAAGGTGAAAATGTATTTAGGAGGAGTCAAGATGGCAGAGTAGAAAGACGCATATACGCTAGCTCTTCCCCCATAGCCCATAAAATACCTATAAAGAAAGACGCTCAGCAAATTCTAGAGCACCAGAAGCCAAAGAACAATGAAGTGGAGGAGATTTTTAGCCCAGGGGGACCTGACAGGCCAACAGGAAAGGTCTGTCGCACTGGACGCAGAACAGAGCCCAGCCTTGGCCAGGCAGCACAGCTCCAGGAGGAGGACGCAAGTAGGCCTCAAGGGCAGAATCTCCAGCAGCAGTAGCAATCAACTCACAGGTGCCAAAGGTCAGTGAGAGGGTTTTTTCAGCTGACTGAGAAGGGACCTCGAGCCTCTGGCAGCAGGCATGGCAGAGGGCACACTGGGCAGCAGCAGCTCTCACAGCAGCTCCCACAGCAGCCTGCATCCATTGTTGGATCGTAAAACCCCTGGGGGCTCTGAGCAGCTGATCCTTACTTCAGCCCTGTGTGGAGGCCCTGCCCCCACCTAATGCTCCTGGAGGAATTGAGCAACTTATCTGAATCTCAGCCCCCAGTGCTGGCATGGTGGAACTGGAGGCCACGTGGTTGTGGAGAGGAAACTCACAGATTCTGGGGATGAAAGTTTCTGGTTGCTCTCAGACCAGTGTACATGCCTGATTATGCCAACCTGGAGGAACTGAGATCTTACAGATCCCCAGAGTATATACCCTACTTTTGACAAAGGACCCAAAAGTCAAGTAACTGGTTGAGAAAATGACCAAAAACGGGGAAAAAATAAGACTATAGAAGGTTACTTTCTTGGTGAATAGATATCTTCTCCCATCCCTTCTGATGAGGAAAAACAATGCTTACCAAAGTCAAGGCTTCTGTATCCCAAACATCCAAAATAAATATTCAATGGTCTCAGTCCATGGAAGATCTCAAAAAGGATTTTGAAAATCAAGTAAGAGAGGAGGAGGAAAACTGGGAAGAGAAATGAGAGAGATGCAAGAAAATTATGAAAAGTGGGTCAACACCTTGTAAAGGAGACCCAAAAAATGCTGAAGAAAATAGCACTTTTAAAAACAGGCTAACTCAATTGGCAAAAGAGGTTCAAAAACACAGTGAGGAGAAGAATGCTTTAAAAAGCAGAATTAGCCAAATGGAAAAGGAGGTCCAAAAGCTCACTGAAGAAAATAGTTCTTTAAAAATTAGAATGGAACAGATGGAGGTTAATGACTTTATGAGAAACCAAGAAATCACAAAATAAAACCAAAAGAATGAAAAAAAATGGAAGATAATGTGAAATATCTCATTGGAAAAACAACTGACCTGGAAAATAGATCCAGGAGAGACAATTTAAAAATTATGGGACTCCCTGAAAGTCATGACCAAAAAATTAACCTAGACATTAGTTTTCAGGAAATTGTCAAGGAAAACTGCCCTGATATTCTAGAACCAGAAGGCAAAATAAATATTGAAAAATCCACTGATCACCTCCTGAAAAAGATCAAAAACGAGAAACTCCTAGGAACATTGTAGCCAAATTCCAGAGTTACCATGTCAAGGAGAAAATATTCCAAGCAGCTAGAAAGAAACAATTCAAGTATTGTGGAAATACAAGCAGGATAACACAAGATCTAGCAGCTTCTACATTAAGAGATCAAAGGGTGTGGAATATGATATTCCAGAAGTCAAAGGAACTAGGACTAAAACCAAGAATCACCTACCCAGCAAAACTGAGTATAATACTTCAGGGGGGAAAGGGTATTTCAATGAAATAGAGGACTTTCAAGCATTCTTGATGAAAAGAGCATAGCTGAAAAGAAAATTTGACTTTCAAACACAAGAATCAAGAGACACATGAAAAGGTAAACAGGAAAGAGAAACCATAAGGGACTTACTAAAGTTGAACTGTTTACATTCCTACATGGAAAGACAATATTTGTAACTCTTGAAACTTTTTCGGTACCTGAGTAGTTGGTGTGATTATACACACACACACATACACATATACACACACATAAACACACACAAATAGAGAGAGAGAGACAGAGAGCACAGGGTGAGTTGAGTAGGGAGGGATCATATCTAAAAAATGAAATTAAGGGATGGGAGAAGAATATATTGGGAGGAGAAAGGGAGAAATGGAATAGGGCAAATTATCTCTCACAAAAGAGGCAAGAAAAAGACTTTTCAATGGAGGGGAAAAGGGGGGAGGTGAGAGGGAAAACATGAAGCTTGCTCTCATCACATTTGACTCAAGGAATGAATAAAATGCATGTTTATTTTAGTATGAAAATCTATCTTGTAATACAGGAAAGTGAGGGAGAAGGGAATAAGCAGAATGGGGGGATGATGGAAGGGAGGGTAATGGGAGGAGGGAGCAATTAGAAGTCAACACTCTTGGGCAGGGACAAGGTCAAAAGAGAATAGAAGAAGTGGGGGGCAGGCTAAGATGGAGGGAAATGTAGTTAGTCTTATATAATATAACTATTATGGAAGTCATTTGCAAAACTACACATGTATAGCCTATATTGAATTGCTTGCCTTCCCAATGGGGATGGGTGGGGAAGGAGGGAGGAGGAGAAGTTGGAACTCAAAGTTTTAGGAACAACTATTGAGTATTGTTCTTGCATACAAATGGGAAACAAGAAATACAGGTAATGGGGTATAGAAATTTATCTTGCCCTACAGAACAAGAGAGAAGATGGGGATAATGGAAGGGAGGTTTGTTAGAAGGGAGGGCAGATTGGTGGTAGGGGTAATTAGAATGCTTGGCACTTTGGGGTGGGGGGAGGGGAGAGATGGGGAGAAAATTTGCAACTCAAAATTTTGTGGAAATGAATGTTGAAAACTTAAAATAAATAAATTTTAAAAATAAAAACATATTTAATAGGAATGTATGTGTTGAACCTATATGAAACTGTAGGGAGGGAGTGGGAAGGTAGAGGGAAGGGGGATAGGAAGGGGAAAAATCCAAGATATATGGAAGTGATAGTAGAACACTGAAAACAAATAAAATAATAATAATAAAGAAATGCATCTTCTTTTCCTCCCACTTCCCAACTTATTGGGGGGAAAAAAGGAAAGCAAAATTCTAGTAACAAATATGCATTGTCTAGAAATACAAATTTCCTTATTGACCATGCCCAAAAACGTATCTATCATTCTGCATCCTGAATCTGTCTCCTCTCTGTCAAGAGTTGTGATGGGGTCGTCACTGGTCCTCTAGAACTGCGTGGTCATTACAATGATCAGAGTTCTTACTGCTTTTAAAGTTGTATGTTTTTATAGTATTACTGGTATTTCATTTCACAGCTCATTTCACTCTTCACCAGTTCCTACATGTGTTCTCAACTCTTCATTTTTGCAAAATTTCTGTTACAGAATAAACTCTTCTAGTTCTGCTCACATCTGATTCTGTATTTCTGAGACAGTTGATAGCAATTCTCATTCTCCAAATAGAATACCAATAGTTCTATATGGCATTTTATAAATACTATCTCAGCTTTATCTTCAACAACTTAAAAGGTAGAAGGTATTATTGTCATTCCCTTGTTGCAGATGAGAAAGATAAAGTTAAGTGACTCACCCAAGGTCACACAACCAGTAAGTATCTGAGGTCAGATTTTAACTCTCGTCTTCCTGATCACAGGTCCAGTGCTCTATCCACTCTACTACCTAGTTGTCTAAAGAACTAAAGGGTGGAAAGTTAAAGTAACTTGTTGAAAGACCTGAACTCTGACTATTGAATAGGGATTAAAACTCTGTTTCATGAATCTCTCCACCTCCTGTTAATCCTAGACATGATGCTATATATTCTAAGACCACAAATTGCCTAGAAGTTTACCTTTCCTTTTCCACACAAACACTAAATTCTTGAAATTAAGGCTTGGCTTGTGTTAAAAATGCATAACTTCAGTGAACTCATCACATCTTCTCTGCTCTTCTTTGTCCCCTTCTCTCCCTATTTCCTTTTCTGCTGTGAAATCGGCATGGTTTTTACCCAACTGGTCTACATCATAATGACAACATATTTGAGAGAAAGCTGAGAGAAAGCCCTTTGAGCCTACAAAGTGAGTGATTTAGAAGTATTAAAAAGGCTCACTGTTCCTGGCTTTTTTTCTAATGATTATCCTATCATGGCCATACTCCAGAAAGAAAAAATAGCTTCCAAACATGCTCTGGCTAGCAACCAGATGCATCCAACTTGACATATGTAGCCATGCCTTCATTTTGTCCAAATTCAGTATCTAAAGTCCAAAATATTTTGAATTAAGCCTACAGACAAGGACCATTTACAGAAATATTATTTTTTAGCTTCATTCATTTCATGTCAAAAAATCACCAAAGCTATTGGGGGGATTGGAGTTTAGCAAATGAGACTAAATCATAGCAAATATGATAAGCAAGGTCATGGAAATAAATTTAGTGCTACCTATAAACAATTGGATGTATGGGGATATCAGATGGTTAGGGGTAAGTAACTGGACCTGTGATTTCACTGGTATAGGAACTCCTGGATAAGGAAACTCCCATTACCAATGCAACCCAATACCCTTCCTACAATTTAGACTCCTAGAGAGTTGCCTAGAACATTGAGAGATTATGGATCTAGCCTAGGGTCACACAGTCAGGATGTATCTGAAGTTTGTCTTGAATTTAGGTCTCCCTCCTTCAAAACCATCTCTCTTGCCACTACATCTCTTCGCCTCATTAAGCAAACTAACCAACATTCTCATTCTGCTATTATCATGGGAGCAATAAACATATGCCTACTATGTGCCAGGCACTGTGCTAAAGTGCTTTACAAATATTACTTTATTTAATTCTCACAACAACACTGAGAGATAGGTGCTATTATTATCCATGTTTTACAGTTGAAATAACTGAGATGAACACACATTAAGTGACTTACCCAGGGTCTCACATCTAGTAAGTGTCTAAAGTCAGATTTTTAAAAATATATACTTATATACTTTTTAATTTATGGAATAAAACAAGCATTTTCATAACATGGTATATTTTTAAAAGATAATTGCCATGAAACTGCAAATCTATTATGCAAAACTTGATCTTCTTTTTAAATATATAATAAAGTTATCATGTAAGTTTCTTTTTTCTCTCCTCCTCCCTGCCCTAGAGATGGCTACCATTAGACATAAATATGTGTGTAAGTATGTATATGTAAATTATTCTACTTCAATTTTTCAGTTCTTTCTTTGATGCACATAGAGTCTTTCTTCATGTATCCTTTGTAGTTAATTTGAGTATTTATAATAGCCCAGATGACTTATTCACTCAAAGTTGTTCTTGAAACAATATTGCTGTTACTGGATAAAATGTTGCCTTGGTTCAGCTCGGTTCACTTTTCAGATTTTAGGTCAAACTTAAACTCAGATCTTCTGTCTCCAGACCCAGGGCTCTACCACAAATATATACAATATAGAAATGTTTGGGGCTGGGTTTTTCACATTTTAATTTGTGATACCGTCTGTTCACATGCATTCAATAATCACTTCTATATAGAATGCAAAATCAATACAGTCAGGGTGGAATGCATGGCCACAAGAGAGCATCGTAGAGCCGGGTTCTACTAGAGTAGGAATGAGGTGAACGGCTTATACTTGCTAGTCAAATTTCACTTCTCAGTCTGTTTCCTCAACTGTAAAATCAGGCTCTTGGATGAGCAACTTCCAGCTCTATTCCTTTGTACCTTTGACTTCATTTAGCACTATTCTGGCCTGTTCAGTCTCAATTGTCAGACGACTTCTTGGAGGGAGGTGGTATGGATTTCTTCTGCGGCTACAACGGACAAATGAATGGGAAATTGACCAATTCTTTAGGGCCTTTGATCACTGTCAACAGCCCATCCAAATCATGAAAGGCTTCTTCTCCACCACCACCTCTGTTCTTTGCTTGAATTATTCTCATAACGGTACTCACTGAAACTGTTGTCATTGCATTGATTTAATCAGCTCCTGCTTCTCTCTACTTATCTATTCGTATGAGGCACATTCAGAACTCCAGAGAAAATTAAATATTGTTCCTCTCCTACCACTAAAAAACACATTAAAACAACATTAGGGCAATTATGAAACTCAGGAGACCAGTGCAAAGGCCATGGACCAGCTCCTCTGGCCCCTAAGCAGTACCTGTGGACCCAGCAGTACAATGCATTCCTTAGTGTGCTGAAGTTGGAAGTCAGACACTTTCCACTGCTTCTGCCCTCAGGAAACAATAAGGTTGGATGTGGAGTGTAAAGTCTCTCTTAGAAGACTGAACAAACAGCCAGGCTTTTTTTCTTCTATTCCTTTTCAAAGTTCTCTGAGGACCCCTAGTGTTCTTGTGCTCAAAACCAGAACTTTGGGGTCTACAGGAAAAACCCAAGGCTTTCAACAAATTCCTTGATAGCCTAGAATGAGAAAACAACTGCTTAACAACCTAGCAGACCTTCTAGGGATTTTTTAAGGTTTTACATAGAAATATTTATTTTCAAGGTATAAAGAAAAGAGACAAATAGCTTAGCAGCCTTTGTTTGAGTGCCTGAAAACATGAACATTTCTACTAGAAAGTAGCGATCTAGTGATGCCAGATTTCTCACATTAAATCAGTACTTATACAGGATTCAGGAATACAGAACGTCTTAGTATATCAATACTTACATACAAGATTCAATACAAAAAGTATAAATCAACCAACAAAGTCTGCAAAATTACATCAATGCAACTAAGTTGTATGGTACAAAATAAAGTATAAAACAAACATATGAGTATTTTAACTTGGTTCCTTTCTATAGAGCACAGTCTGAGTTTCAAGTACATCTCCCACAACCAGACCATCTAGTTTAAAAGGATTAGTACAGGACCCACCAGAGTGGTGTCAGTGATTGGATGGGAGAAAAGTCCAACCTCCAAGTGTCATTATGTAGAAAAGTTTGGCAAGAGAATCTTGCCAGGGGTTTAAACTAGTGCTCTTTAAAAAAGAAATCTAATAAAAATGGCAATTAATGCAGGGAAAACACAAAGACCTAAATGGAGACTTGATAATGGCATCTTCAATAGTGAGTGGGCCAAAGAACAACTCATACAAACAATGAATCTGTGAAAAAGAATGATAATGATGAGATAACAAATGAAAATTTCTGGAAAACAGCTAAAGCTGTCCTCAGAGGAAAAATTATATCCCTGAGAACACCCACTAACAAAATAGAAAAAGAAGATTTAATGAACTGAGTATGCAGTTTTAAAAATTAGAAAATAAACAAATAACTAAGAAATCTCTGGAGATGGGTTCAGAGCAGATGTGGAATTTTCCCTTGGTCTGAGGAAGGGGAGAGGAAGCTTCAGCCAGCCACAACTAGGAGTATCATAAAGGAAAAGAGGCCCCATTTCTCAGGCTTTTTACTGAGTGATGCAAGAAACAGAAATGCAGAACTTGGTGGGGGAAGAGGAGGGGAGGGAGTGGGAAGTGGTAGAGATTGGTCCTAAAAATAAAATTTAGGCTATTTTAAAGATGAACTCATACATTTTGAATTCTTACCACTTCAAATCCTAATAAAGATAAATACTAGAAGTTCTGGAGAATTCTAAATGTTTAGATGGTTTTTATTAATTTCTATCCATATTGCTTTTACGTGCAATTGGAAAAAATGAAATACTAAATCTAAAAAAAATTCTAGCCATGACTTTGACCAGAAATTCTTAGTCTTTTTTGTATCAAGCACCCCTTTGTCAATCTGCTGAAGCCTTTCTAGAACCTTTCTCAGAATACTGTTTTAAGTGCATAAAATAAAACACAGGGTATACCAAAAGTCTTAGTGCCAGGGAGTTTTAAGATAGCTTAAATTAAGTGTTAGTGAAAATAGAGATGTAATTTGTTTCCCATCCAAATTCACAGACTCTCTTAAGTCTATCCATGGTTAAGGATACATGGACCTCAGGTTAAGAGCCCTTGTCTAAAAGCACTATTTTTTTAAACAAAATAAATCTTTTCATTCACTGGCAAAGTGAATGAGATAGTTAAACCACTTTGTTTTTAAAAGAAAACAAGAATATGAAAACTCCCTCTACTAATGTACATCAGCAAGTCCTCAGGAGTTTATAATCTTAAAGAGTTGCCCAAGTATTAAGAAGTTAGGTCACCTGTCTATAGTCTAGTAGTTAGTATGGCTCAAGGGGTGAACTTCAACACTTGACTCTCTACCCACTACTTATTCAGATAACTTAGACAACCTTCTTCGTCCCATCCATGCTTCTACCCTTCCCCTTAAAATTTCCCCTCACTATTGAGTAAAAGGAGGTCTTGTCCTCAGTGATCTGTCTAGGGTATCTGCATTCTTCAGATTCATGGGATAACTGGTCAGTTCTCCACCTCACTTTGCCTGTATGTTTTCTAATGATTCCCAAACTTTTATGAGCATTAATTAAATAAAGGTTTCCATTTGCATCAGAGCACAGTCAGTATTCATACTAGTTAGCCACTAAGCAGGCTTTCCACAGCCTGAAGTCTGACTCTGTTTTGCTCTTCCTCTCTAAAAAAGAGACATAAAGGAGGGAAGAAGAAGGAGAGAAAGAAAGGAAAGAAGGAAGGAGGGAGGGAGGAAGAAAAGGATTTTTCAGGGCTGAGTGGAGGCATGTGACCACAATCGAATATTCTTGCACTATAAGAAATGATCAATATAAGGAACTGAGAGAACTTATATTTATTGGACAATACCAAGGGCAAACCCCTTGGATGTTTCACTAGAGACCTTTTTCTAAGCATAGAGTTCTTAATCTTGGACACACACACACCAAAAAAGTGTCCACAAGTAGATTTCAGGAAACCCATGAAACTGGATGGGGAAAAATTATATTTTATTTCCACTAAACTGTGTCTGAAATTTAACACTAATTTAGGCACTTATGTGGTGCAGTGGATAGAACACTGGACCTGGAATCAAGAAGACCTGAGCTCAAATCCAACCTCAAATATTTACTGTCTCTATGACTGTAGGCAAGTCACTTCACAGCTACCTCCTTCAGTTTCCTCCATTGTAAAATGGGGATAATTATCAGTACCTGTGCCACAAGGTTTTTGTGAAGATCAAATGAGATAACATTTGTAAAGCACTTAGAACAGTGCCTGGCACACAGTAAGAGCTTAATAAATTTAAACTTTAAACATTTCAATGTTAATTTTAAATTTAATCCAGAAACGTTAAACTCCAAATATTGCTTCTCCTCTCCATTACAAATATAGACAGCAAATATTGTTCTGAAGAGGAGTCTTGGGGTTTCATCAAACTACCAACAAGGATTATGATGCAAATAAAGTTAAAAACTTTTGCTTTAACCCAGCATTATCCCATTAATGACCATTCTTTAGACTCGTTCATTCAACCATTTTTAAATCCACTTAACTATACTATCATCCAGGGATGGGGAACCTGTGGCTTCAAAGTCACCTGTGACCTCAAGGCTGCTGGTTCCCCACCTTTGAGCCTCTATCCCTCCATCTTATCCACAGGTATATGCCATGAGATATTGAGACTTAATTATCTATATAGATATACATATAACATTTATACAAGTATACTATATCAAAAGAATTCCTCTGATTTTGTCCTAGAATTTCACCAGGAACAGATGTCAAGCTAAGTAGGCTACAGTTTACTTAATCTATTCTCTTTTTTTTTTAATATTGGGAAGACATTCTCATTTCTCCAACCTGTAGCATATCTCTCATTTTCCATTATTTCATAGATTATTTAGAGTGACTGGACAATGCCATTTACCAATACTTTTCAGCACTTTGAAAATTCATCTAAGTCTGGCAACTTGCACTCACTGAGGGCATCTAGAGACTATCTCCTCACTTTTAAGAGTTTTCCTCTCCCTAGTAGTCACTTTTGCTCTTTTCCTGAAAGTAATCAGTATTATTTCTATTAGAAAATGCTCTTGTAATTTCTGGAGCATAGTGAAGTCTCACCGGGTAAGATTTTATGTTGGGCCATCATGAGTGTCATACATGGTTAAGAGGATCCCTGAGAGAATTTAATTAATAACTCCACATGTGTATGATTTCACAACATCTTCTAAGCAATCTCCCAAACCCAAGCATTGACAAAGATGACTGGTGTACTTTTAGCTAACTTGGCTTTACAATATCATAAAATTATACAGTTTCCAGTTAAAAGGGACTATAAGGGTGAAAATTAAAATTTCAATTTCAGTTTCTGAATTTCAATGACTGATAGTGCCACTAAGAAATGTGCTTTCATTTATTCTGCAAAGACATCAAATGGTTTTATTTCAGATGAAACAAGGTCAGAAAGACATCTATGTAAGGTATGCGTTTGGGCTGCACAAGACGTCAGAAAAGCAACATACTTTCTATTCAGGCTGCTTCTCATTAACAATCAGACAGTAGTAATCTCAATTAGCTGTTTAGAAAAAAAAGGGGGGGGGGGTTATTCCTAAGCAGGTATAGCAAAAACAGTCGTTACAAAACGTCCTCATCTCCCAGAATCTCAGATGTACACCCCTACAAACACATACATGAGGAGAGTGGTAGAGCTGAGACATAACATTGACAAAAAGGTCCATATAAAAGCTCTGGTTTTTTCCCAGTAGCCATGTATGACTGTGAAAGTTGCATTATAAAAAAAAAAAAGCTAAATGCTGCCAAATTGCTGCTTTCAAATTATGGTGCTAAAAAAAGACTTTTGATAATCTCTTGGACTGCAAGGAGATCAACTCAGTAAATACTTAAAGAAATTAATTCAAGCTATTTTTGGAAGGTCAAATACTGAAGCAAAAGCTTAAATACCTTGGCCGCATACATGAGAAGACAGGACTTATTTGAAAAGACTCTGATGTTGGGAAAGATTGAAGGCAAAATGGAAAGGGGATTGCAGGGGATGAGATGGATAGATAGTGTCATGGAAAAAATGAACATGAACTTGGACAGATAGTGGAGAATAGGAGGACCTAATGTTCATGGGGTCGCAAAGAGTTGGACACAGCTAAATAGCTGAATGACAACCAATTAATATATTAAATATTTTCAAATGAATATATTAAGACAAATATATCAATAAAAAAATACTTCTCAATGCACATATAAACCCAGGTCACACTCTCCACCAATGCACTCAATAACAATGGTGAGACATGGACAGACAACTAAAGAAATACATGAAGGAGAAAACTCATGTGCTTATGGTAACTCACAGTTCTAGAGGTTTCAATAACATTGATCCATTTAGGAATGTTCACATCACTCATTGTTTGACTGTTTATCTTCACCACTCTTTAGACAGGAAAATCTTCACTTTTCTACTCAAACATAGGCTTCATAAATTCCTTCACATAACCAACACCCTTCAAAGGGCATTTAGAAAGTGTTAGCTCTTCATGTGACTAGAGTTCTCTTAAAGCTAAAGAATTGCCAAGCTTATCAAACTGGCAACCTCTGGGGTACATAGACAAGTCTAGCCAGCTTTTCACTCACTCAGATGCTTTAACGTGGAGATCACAGCACAATGACAGCTCTTATTCACCAAGATATCAGTTAGTCAGTACCTTCTGCTTTTCCTTCTCAAACAAGAGATGGCAGCAGAGAGCAAAAAGTCCGTATGAAAAGCTTTGCCTTTCTTCTCTCAGTGGTACAGAAGAGTGATAGCTGGCCATTGAAGTTCAATTCTCACTGACCAATCATGAATCACTCAGTTGCAGTCTTCTTAAAGTTGACAGCTTCCAAGCTTTTTCAGATACACTACTATATCTTCTACTGTTGTGTTGGATCTCTTCTGGTCAGTGACTTAAATGACAGCCTCCCAACTTTCAGTGATCGCTTTTTTCACTTAAAAAGTCACAACTTCCTGTTAACCATCCTAAAGAACAATTTGAAACGATGCAATACCATTACTAGGGCTGTATCCCAAAGAGATCATAAAAATGGAAAAAGGACCCACATGGACAAAAATATTTATAGCAGCTCTTTTTGTGGTGGCATAGAACTGAAAATTGAGGGAATGCCCATCAATTGGGGAATGGTTGAACAAGTCATGGTATATGATTGTGATGGAATAATACAGTGCTATAAGAAATGACAAGCAGGATGATTTCCAAACAACCTGGGAAGTTTTATATGAACAGATGAAAAGTGAAGTGAATAAAACCAGGAAAACACTGGTTTTATTAACAGCAATATTGTAAGTAAGGATGAACAACTATGAAAGATTTAGCTATTCTGAGCAAGACATTGATCTGAGACAATTCCAAAACACCCATGATGAAAATTATTCTCTCTCCAGAGAAAGAATTGTGAAACACTAAATGCCAATTGAAGTTTTTTTAACTTTCTTTATTTTTATTGTTTTATTTTGGTCGTGTTTTCTTTTGCAACATGGCTAATATGGACATTTTTTGTATAATGTCACATGTATAATCAAATTGATTGCCTTCTCAAGGAAGGGGGAGGAGTGGCAAGAGGAAGAGAATATAAAATTCAAATTTTTAAAAAATTATTGTGAAAAATTTTTTTACATGGAATCAGGAAATATTTAATGAAACAAAAAAATAATTTTTAAAAGTCACAGCTCCCCCAAATTTCTCCTATTGAATTAATAGTCCTTTTAAAAACAGAATTGGGTCTCCAAATGTCTCATCTGCTCAGTTCTACCACCCTTAATCATAAAACATGCATTTGCAAATTAGAGAAGGTGCCCATCATGCCTTAGCTTTGAAGTCTTCCAAAAGGTAATGTGGTTCTTTGGTACCCCTGGAACTGTTTCTGTACAATCACATTTCTCTAACTTTTATTCAATAAAAGATATTTTCACTTTCTTATTACATGAAACCATTCCCATACAAGTGAGGCAATAGTCCACATTGCTGAAAAGGAGTCTGAAGCCCTCACTTCTACACTACAGATGGTTCTCTCTCCAAATATCTCAAATCCCATCAAAAAACTACTTCTTCATTCACATATTTTTAGTAGTGTATATGCCAAAGTTCTTTTCCTACTCATATTAGTTATGAAAATGTTCATCAATAATAGAGGAAATATCTTACATTATTTAGAATCAAAAGAAATCTCTTCTTTTACATGAAAATATTTTTTTCTTCCCTTTTCATTATTAACTGCTGCTCATGAAAGGGGCTACTAAAGATCTAGAGTACCTTTCATATTCATGGCAGTGGGATCTCTGAATCAAAGAATATGAAGGTTTTCAGAGGTTTGCTGGTAAAAGTTTAGCAGTGAGCTCTCTAAGCGGAAAAAAGGTACCCAGAATGCACTTAAATTTCATCAACATTATTAACATTTTCTTAAGTCTAGACCATCATCAAAACAATAAATCAAGCTATAGGGCAGCTAGGTGATACAGTGGATAGTGCACCAGTGCAAGAGTCTGGAGGAGCTGAGTTCAAATCTCAACTCAGATACTTGACACTCACTAGCTGTGTGACCTTAGGCAAGTCACTTAACCCCAAATGCCTAATCCTGGGTCATCTCCAGTCATCCTGATGAATATCTGGTCACTGAATTCAGATGGTTCTGGAGGAGAAGTGAGGCTGGTGACCTGCATAGCCCTCCCTCACTCAAAACAAAGTCAAGTGCAAGTCATGTCATTATTTCTCTGATGGCATGATCTTCTTCAGCAACGAAGGACAACACACACACACACACACACACACACACACACACAAATAAAGCTATGATTGTGGTGTTTGCCAATTTCCAAGGAATAAATGCTCACAGTGAAAATATAACTACAACTTCTTGAAAGCCTATACAAGCTGACTATTGCACATTCCTAGGTTTCAGTTCCTTTTTTAAGACATAATTCCTTGTGGAAACATGTTTAATATGATTGTACATGTATAGCCAATATCAGATTGCATTCTTTCTTGGGAAGGGGGAGAAAGGGGAGAAAATGTAAAACTCGAAATCTTACAGAACTATATACATATATATATATATGTCCATAATTCCTGATTGCTTTTCAGAATAGTTGAACCAATGTAGACCTCTACCAACAGTGTATTTCGTCTTCCTGCCTTTCCATGGAACCTTTAACATTGATCGTTTCCATCTTTTCTTGTCTTTGTTGCCAGTATGTTGACATTCTGAACTAGACCTGACTCAGGCCAGTCTCCTCTTAGTTTTGGTTCAATGCTGGAACAATGAGCCACTCATATAGCAGAGGATATTCAACAAGGATGGGCATTGACAACCCATCGACTTGATTCAACTGAGTGTCAAATATCTGACAACCTTTCCCCTTTCTTGTGCCTTCTTTATAATCAGGAAATAAGAATGCAATGTCAGCATTCTGAGACATTTGTCCTCATAGCCAGCCAAACCTTTAGAAATGTCTCAATACCTCTTAAGAAAAAAACTAGGCTAACTTGAAAGGAGGGGAGGAGTAAGATAGTATTCCTACCACAGGTGGATATCTTAAAGTCATTCTAATTTTCATTTCTCTTCAGAAGAAACTTTCACATGGTTGTTAACGGTTTACGATTCTTCTTTTGAGAACCACTCATTTCTGTCTTTCCATCACTTATCTATCTTGGTCTTATATATTTGTGATAATTTTCTATGTATCTTGCAACAAATTTATCAGAGATATTTGATGAAAATATTTTTTGTCCCAATCAATAATTTCCCTCCTTGTCCTTGATGCATTGATTTTAGTTATAAGACAAAAAAGTCTATCAATTTCATATAATCAATACCATCAAAATTGTCTTGTCATCTCCTCTATCTCATGCTTGGTTAAGAATTCTGCCTCTAGCCATAGTTGTGAAAGATCCCTCCATTCTTTTTCTTCTCATTGGTTTGTGATGTGACCTTTCATATTTTGAGACAATTGTCTATTTGAAACTTATTGTATTATAATGATATATAGTGTAGGATGCTGATCTAAACTTCTTTTTTGCCACACTGCTTTCCAGTTTTCCTACCAGTTCTTTTGCGATGGGGAATTATAAGTAAGTCATAATTTTGAGTTTATCAAACCCTGATGTACAGGGGGTATGAGACAATGACAGCCCAGTCTTTAGAGTATATTCAAATCTGATCTTCCTGGTGACTTACACAGAAGAAGGGCAGATATTCCCTACCCTGATTCCAAATAACAGCACAACATGGAGACTTGGTGAGTTGAGAAGTTGAAAAGACGGATGACTCATGAGCTGATGAGCCAGCATGAATGTGAGATCAATAAACCATGCACTCTAGAGTGAATCTTTTGTTTTCAGAGTGATTTTGTCTTTCTTCCTGGCAGTGATCAAAGTGACTGCCCTGGTATAGGAAAGGGTGTCATCTCCTATCCTATTGCTACGTGTCTATAAGCATGCTACCTTTTTTCTTTTGTATTTATTCTTTCCCTAGAGCCCAGGAAAATCAGAGCCACCAGAGATCCCAGTGGCTGCTGGAGTTAGTGGTGAAGTCCTTTAGAACAGGCACTCCCAATGATGAAGGGAGCACCTGCAGGTGGAAGCAGGTAGTGTCATCTTCAGGGGGTCCTTCGGGATGGAGAGGAATTCTGGTGATGGACTCTAAAAGAGAAGACCCTTACCCTCTGATACCTAAGGATAAAAGAGTCCCAGGAAGAGTAGCAATGATAAATATTCAGCCCAATGTGCTCCCCACGCATGTGCTTGATTACCTTTCTAATTAAATCTAATCCTACTCTCCCCTACTTTCTATGTGAAAGGGCAGATGTTTTTGTAACTATAGTTCTTACTATAGCTTCTCTTCTCTTTCCTAACAGCTAATAATTGAGTTCATTTGGCTGGTTGACAATATGGAGTTCATCAGATGACAGTGCATGAGTGATGGTGCTAGAAACCTCACTCCCTGAGAGTTACCCTTAGAATACTAAGTAGTAGTCAGTCAACCTCTGGAAATCCAGCCTGCCCAATGTAAGTGGGAAATAATAATGGCTAAGTAGTTAAACAACATTTATATACCATTTACTATATGTCAGGCACTAATGGCAAGCATTTTATAAATGTTATCTCATTTGATCCTCACAACCCTGGGAGATTGGTGCTATTATTATCCTTATTTTACAGATGAGGAAACTGAGGCAAACAGAGGTGAAGTGACTCACCCAGAATCACACAGCTAGGAAATATCTGAGGCTGGATTTCAACTCAGGTCTTCTTGACTCCAAGCCCTTGGTTCTGTCTACTGGGCTACCTACCTGCCTGAAAGGGGAACTACACTGGGTTCTTCCATTCAATTGTTTTTAATTCTTGTTGGTCTATTTTTCTGTTTAGCCAGAATTCCCCCAAAAAATGTTAATTATTGCTTTTACATAATGTAATTTGAGAACTGAAAGTATTATTTCCCTTTAATTTCTGCTTCTTCTTTTTTCCTTTCCCGACCCCTCCCCCCATTATTTTATTTCAACTTTTAGATCTTTGTTTTAAATGAATTTTTTGATGATTTTATCTAGCTCCATAAAGTAACCTCTTGGTAGTTTGTTATAGCACTGCATTTTTACATTAATTTAGGTAGTGTCAGAATTTTTATTATTTTGGCACAGCCCCACTGTAAGTAATGAATCTTCCTCCAATTATTGGTCATCCCCTATTTCATTAAAAAGATTTTAAAATTCAACTTTTATAAGTTTTGAGAGTGTTGTGGTAGAATGGTTCCCAGATAATTAATGCCTTTTGAAACTGTTTCAATAGGATCTCTCTCTCTAATATTTCCTTCTGGATTTTGTTATTGCTATGTAGAAATACAGTTTTTTACTTTTTTATTTTTCATCTTGGCTGAATCTTTTAATTCCTTAAATGTTTTTTTGCTGATTCACTGGGATTTTCTAAGTAAACCATCCTATCACTGTCAAATAGAGATAATATTATCTTTTCTTTTTCGGTGTTTAAACCTTTCATATCTTTCCTTTCTCTTATTTTTATCACTAGAATTTCTTGAATTATATCAAATAATAGAGAGGATAGAGTATACCCTTGCTTTACTTTTCTATTTACTTGAAAAGGTTTTAATGTTTCCCCACTGCAAATAACTCTACCCTTTTTTGTATTAATAGTACTTTTTATTACTTTAAATATAACTAGAGTATGTCTATGTTGGCAATGAGCTTAGCACAGTGCCTCTCACATAGCACGTACCCTATAAATGTTTATTCCCCTCCCTATTCTTCCTCCTCAAGTGAACAAGCAATCCTTTTCTCAACAAAGGGAAGGGAAGATGCATTTATTAAGCACCTACTAATATGCCAAGAACTGTGCTAAGCACTTTACAAGTATTATCTCATTTGATCTTCACAATGATCTGAGAATTTAGTGTTATTATCTCCTGTTTTATAGTTGAGAAAACTGAGGCAAAAAAGAGGCTGATTTGCCCACAATCAAATCACAGGCTAGTGAGTGCCTGAGGTAGATTTTGAAGAACTAAAGACAGTTCTTACTGTTTCTAGGCTTACAAGTCTATTCACTGCTTCCAAAGGTATTCCCCATCCAAAGACAAAGCCCCAATCTCTTGTTCTCCCACATCAAGGCTTTCTTTAGTCTCCTTGTTATTACTCCTCCAGCTGTGGTAGCCATGTGGGCAATCCTCTTCTACCTCCAAGACACAGGATGCTGAGAAATCCTTCTATCACCTTTTTAGAAGATCAGGTATCTGACCCAGAGGTGAAACTGTTACCTATACCCCACAAGTTCAATGATAAAAAGGAAGGCTCTCATATCCAGCAGATTATTCATTGTTGTTGTGCAGTCATTTCAGTGATGTGCCACTTCATGATCTCATTTGGGATTTTCTTGGCACAGACATGAGTGGTTGGCCATTTCCTTCTCCAGCTCATTTTACAAATAAGGAAACTGAGGCAAACAAGGTTAAATGACTTGCTCAGGGTCATACAGCTAATAAGTTTCTGAGGCCAGATTTGAATGCACAAAGATGAGTGTTCCTGACCCCAAACCCAGCATTCTATCCACTGTGCCACCTAGCTACCAGCCCTTTATATGATATCAAAGAACTGGGCATAAAGTAGATGCCCATTAATTGGGGAATGACTAAACAAGACATGGAACATGAATGGAATTTTGCTATGTGGTAAGAAAAAGTTAATATGGTGGATACAAG